>NC_092044.1:52532315-52641064 GCF_003086295.3 Arachis hypogaea | reverse complement strand
TCCAACAACATCTGCAGTCCTTTGTCAGCCTCTGAATCGGAATTTTTGCTCAGTCCCTCAATTTTAGCCAGAAAATACCTAAAATCATAGAAAAACACACAAACTCATAGTAAAGTCCAGAAATATAAATTTTACATAAAAACTAATAAAAACATCTCAAAAAGTAGCTAGATCCTACTAAAAATTACCTAAAAAACAATGCCAAAAAGCGTATAAATTATCCGCTCATCAGGAGGCACCCCCAACATTCATATCCTTTTGATTTTCTGCTTTCTAGAAGTAGTTTTAGGATAGTTGGTTTATGTTAGTTTAAGTTTCAGTTAATCTTTTCAATTTTCTGCTTTTCATAAATAGTTGTGGTAACTTAGGGAGTTTAAAAGTGTTTGTTAGTTAGTAGATATATATTTTTTTCCACTGGAAGTGCAAGGCTGATGGGTTCACTCATTAGCATTGATTAAATTGGGCTGCAGATCTAGCTAAAGAGCTAAGTTTGGTGTGGCCACTAACCCACTTAATTTAGGCTTACAACCACTGAATGAATAACTTTGAATGTAAGCCCAAAAATTAAGTTTGGTGTGGCCACCACCATATGATGTTTGCATAGCAAACCCAGCATGTTCTTCCGTTTTAATGCATTAAATAAATTGGTTAGGCATGTAAGGCCACTTTAATGTGTTCGGAAGGAGTTAGAGAAGAAAGAATGTGAAATAAGTGAATTTATTTCACCCTTAAAACACATTAAAAATCCAATGATATACCCAATTTATTAGATGCAAAGAAATTAAGTTTTGTGTCCCAAGGGACACTCATGAAATGCATTTTAATTTCATGTTACAAAAAGGGAATATAAAGATGTTCTTTTCACTAATGGGTTTTCGGTTTTTAATTTCAAGAGAGAGAATGAGGCCCACATGATTGATAGCTCACTAAGAGAGGGAGTCAAAGTGTACTTACACTTTGAAACTCAACACATGCAGAGAAAAAGGTTGGCGCCTCTTCCCACGCTAAGCGCCACTTCTCAAGTGTGAAAAAGATGAGTTGCTTTTACTTCCACCACAAAGACCCCTTCCAGACTGCATCTCTCCCTCTTATAAAAAGCCAAACACATTCCCACCACTCTCCACACTTTAATCCCAAGTTTCACACGTGAAAGAACCCTCACATCTCCCTTATTCTCCCTTTATCTCTCATTACTACCTCTTTTCTTCTTACTTGATTAGGGACAATCAAGTCCTAAGTTTGGTATTATGGAGCAAACCCTTGCTTTGCTCTCCGTTCTCTACTTCTTCTTCCATTATCTTCAACCTTTCAAACCTCTTTACTTACCCAATGGCACAACGAAGAGCATCATCATCAAAGAAGAGAAGGACCAAGGAACTAACCTCAGGATCCTCAAGCCACAATGAATATAAGTTCCTTTTATCATTCAATCAAAACCAGTTTTATAGTTAGGTGAGTGAAAGGAAAATATTCTAGAGTTTGGCTTCCAACTTGGGAGGAATGAGCATCCTGAAATCATTAGGGAAATCAACAGCAAGGGATGGACACTCTTGTGCAACCCACCAAGGAATGTGGTGGAGAGCTTGGTTAGAAATTCTATGCCAATGCAGTGCCTCAACCTGGGCAACCCTATAGGTATCTTAGCTATATGAAAGGGAAGGCCATTGGCTATAGCCCTTCCAACATAGATAGGATGCTGATGGTGAAGCAAACAAGCTCCACCTGGAGTTATGAAGAGAGGATCAAGCAACAGACCCAGAATTTGATGAAATTCTCAATGAAATCTGTGTGCTGAATGTACAGTGGATCAATGACAAGGATGGAAGACCTAACCAGCTAAGGAGAAGAGATTTGAGCCCCAAGCTAGAGGGTGGCTAGACTTTGTGAGAAGATCTCTTAACCCAACATCTAACACTTCTGAGGTGACATTGGAGGAGGGCTGTGCTCATATACATTATCATGGAGGAAGAAAACATGAATGTTGGGGAGATGATTGCCAACAACCTTAATAGGGTGTCAAAAAGCATCAAGGATAGCACAAGGTTGGCATTTCCCAGCATCATCCAAAGGCTATGTGATGAAGCAGGGGTTGAAAAGATCATTGATGAGGTGCTAGTGGATCAAGAAAAGCCCATAACTGCCAAGAAGATGGCCAAAGTGGTAGCTATTAACCACTTTAAAGGTCAGGGAGCACAGAACTTATGCTCATGTTCCACAAGGGCAACCACAACAAGAAGAAGAGGTTGAGGAATAATCACACTACCTAGCACTTTAACCACCATACCAACAATTCCCTGAAGGATTCAATTGGGAACAAATGCAAGGAGACACACACCAAATGAGAGGAGACATACACCATTTGAGAGAGGATGTCAACCAACTCAAACAACAACAAAATAGTGGGATCAAATGAATGAGAACATATAACAACCAAGAAAGTATGGAGCAGATGAAAGGAGCAGCAATACCAAATCAATTAGGGAGAGATGCAAGGCAGTCTTGGAATAATTATGGAACAACAACAAGCTCCAACTAGGGAACTGTTCCGAGGGTTACCTGAAATTGTAGGTCGATCTCGGATGAGATCTTCTGTACGGGTCGAAGCTGATGTGCCCTACTTGCTGGACTTGATGATGGTGCTGATCCTTTGTCACTAGAGGGTGGTGGTACCTGCAAGGGACTCCATGCTTAGGTTAGCAAGGGTATTAAGCAGGTTTTTAGTAGAATCAGAGTATGAGTTATACCTGGGTGCTCCAGTGTATTTATAATGGTGTAGAGTGACCCTTTTAGATAAGATAAGTTAGTTATCTTATCTTATCTTTATCTTTCAAGTGAGGTCATCTTATCTTTAAGGGAACCGCCCTTCTTTCCATAGGTTTGGGCTGCTGGGTTTTGGGGCGCGGTCCTCTATTTGGGCCCTTTTTAGGCTTTCCTGGTGATTTGGCCGAGCTCTCTGAGAAGAGGTCGGATTGTCCTGACCTGAAGAGGTCGGTCGACTTATCAGTAGAAATCCCGGTCGGACAGCTCGACTCAGGGATAACAGTGCCCCTGCTCAGAGCTTGTCTCTATTTTTAGGTCGAGTCTTTAGTTTTAGGATTTGATCCTTTTATGGTGAAGCCGAACTCGCGGCATTTTGTCGACTCTTTGTAATTTCCGTTTTCCTTTTGAATTTATTCTTTTGAAAACGCTCGTCCCTTGCTTTGGGAATGTGCGAGGTTTTAATAACCTCATTAATTTTTTTAATGCTCCGTTTCTTTATTCTTTTGAACTTTTCACAAAACGGTTTCTTTTCTCTATTTCGTAACTTCCCTTTTCTTTCTTACTTTCTGTTTTCTCCTGAATATTTGCATTTTTGCATTTTTCTCCTGCGACGTTTGTTTGGGTGATCGTTGGCATTTTTTTTGCTTCTGAAAGGTATTCTGGTTCCTCTTTCCGTCCTTCAGTTTCTTTCGAAGCTTCCTCTTTTTCTAGGTTGTTCTTCTTCTTTGTGTTTTGCGCTTTGCATTCGATGTTGGTGAAGTTTGATTTTTGACTTTTTTGGAGCTTGAACTTTTCATTTACAATCTTGTTGTCTGTGATGCATGTTTTCTGGTTTTCTTTCGATCTTTGTATGCTTTCGATGATTTCTAGTAGTTTGGTTTTGCTTTTTTTTATCGGTGACTGCTTTTGAAAGGTTCTCCTTTGATGACTTTTTTTATAGAGACGATTTTTTGCAAGTTTTTTTGATTTCGTCTTTTTTCTCGGACATTGCTTTTGGAGGGTTATTTTTTCTGAGGTTTTTTGATGTTAGCCTTGTAGATTTTTCTGACCTTTACTCTCTCATTGCTTCAAAGGATGTCCTAGACCTCGGTGTGCGTCTTGGGGTCTTACTTTTACTGTTCGTATGCTTGAAGTCATGTTTGTCTGAGATGTTTTGGTTAGTAATCCATTTTCTTTTTCTTACTGTAGGATTAGTTGGCTATGTCTTCTCACAAAAATATTGTCGAGACGTCTTCCCAGATTCTTGAGGGTATGTCCGACTGGATGGACTCCCTCGTGTTGAAGTATGTCTCCGTGGTTGATGCTGATTTCTGTGCAGAGCTGAGAAAAATGTCATAGGATTTGTAGTAAATGTGCCAGGAGAAAGATTACGAGCTTGTAATGCCTGATTCTGATGTGAGGGTTTGTTTCCCGACCTTGGTTCAGAGGAGCGGTCCCTTCTTTATGCCTATGACTATTTTTTCAGCTAGCTGAACATCACTTTCCCTTTTACTTCCTTTGAAACTAACTTGTTGTGGTCGTGTAATGTTGCTCCATCCCAGCTACATCCGAACTCTTGGGGTTTTATCAAGATCATCCAGTTGCTCTGCCAAGAATTAGATGTTACTCCTTCTCAACTCTCTTTCTATACCTCTTTGTTCTGACCAAGCCCGGGATTACCAAAAGAAAGCTTCTTTGGTTTTTTCAGGTCTGCCCAAGGCAAAACTCTTTCCATGTATGATGAGTCCTTTAGGGATTTTAAGAACTACTTTTTCAAGGTTCAAGCTGTTGAGGGAGCTCGACTTTTTTTCCTAGAAGCGAATGGTGAACCTGCCTTCCCTTTGAGTTGGCAGAAGAATGTTGTAGTGTCTCGATATTCGTGGGAGATGCTTGATGAGGTCGAGCAGGCCTTTGTAACTGTGTTGGAGGATATTTGGGGGAACCTCCTCATCTTGACACAAAGAGATTCTTGGGGGACCCTTCTCTTGTCCGAGCCGAACTGGGTAAAGGCCGACTTCTTTTGTTATGTTCTATTTTTACTTCTTTTCCTCAAGTTGTGTAACTTGTTTTGATTTTTTTTTCAGAGATAGCCAAGACTAATGATACCATGAAAGCCTTTCAAAAGGCGAGGAAAGCTACTGCTGCACAGAATATCTCGGCCAAGGCTGCAGGGGAGGGACTTCTCAAGTTCCTCTAAGAGACCGATCTAGAGTCTATTGGGCCGAGGAGGGTGATCCCAACACCTCAGGTCCATTTAGTTACCCTCCCCGTCCTCTGCTATTTCTTCTCCTCTGCCGTTCCTCCTCTAAAAGACCAGACTGTCAGTCTTTTTCTGATGCTCCTACTTTGTTTCTGTCGGGTTTGTTGATCAACAGATTACTCCTTATGGTGTCATGCGTACTGATGATGTATCCATTCTTCATCATTTGGATTTTATCACTCGGAGTGGCATTAAACTGGCACACATCGGAGCAGCTTTATACCAGACCGCCCAAGATCTTCCTATTCATTCTACAAAGGCCTTTATGGAGGAGGCCAAGTCAGAGTTTGACCGGATTAAAGGTTTAAAGAGGAGCTTGAGGTAAAGGTGACCAAGCTGGAGAAGAAGTTGGAGGGGGAGAAGACTCGGGCTATTGGTTTGGCGGCCTCTGTGAAATTAGCTAAGGACACAGCGTTGAAACATAACGATAGCTATGTTACCACCTATAGAGAGATGATGGATCTCAGGAATAGCTTGGAATGTGTCCGAGCTGATTATACCGAACTCCAAGTTCACCTTGTAGGTAGTGTTCATGCTGCTTATGAGAATCTGAAGGAGCAAGTTTGAGTTCTTGCACCGGAGCTTGACCTTTCCCTTTTTAGCCTGGACAACATTGTTAGGGATGGTAAGATTGTTCCTGATGATCCTGATGATGACGATGATGTCGGCCCTCCTGTTATTTCTTCTGCAAAAACCTTTAATGTGCCGCCCTCCACTACTTTGGCTGAAGTCGCTCAACCGAAGTCTGATCCCGATGTTCAAATTCTGAATCGAGATGATGGAACAGTAGATGCAGTGCCCCTTCAGACTCATCCTCCTTCACCTCGTGTTGATGCTGCTAAGCAGTCTTGATGATCATTCTGGGTGTTTATGTAGATAACCCGGCTTGTGGGCTTTTTGAACTCTTTATATTTTTGTAAATGGTGGTTCTGACTTTCTGCTACTTTCTCAGTTGCTTGTTTAGCAACTTTATTTTGAAAAACAAAGTAGTTTTCAAGCACTTGGGGCTGATTTTGGTGGCCTCTTGAGTTTGTTATTATTATAACTTGTGCTTTTTATGACATGTTTGTCTACATCTGTCTGGTACCTCTTTAGGTTTTTGAGAGTGTTGGAACCTTATTGCCCGACCTCTTTGGATTGCCCTTGTATTTTCATACTTGTAGCTTGATTCTTTTTGAGGTTGTGGGTGTTTGGGTCCGACTTGTATGTAGACTTCCTTACTTCGGATACCAAGTTTTTTCTAGTAATCCCCTTTTGGACCCTTATCAAGTTTCCTTTAGGGTTACCTTTTTATAACTTGTTTTTGTGGAGGGCCGACTTCATCATGTCGGTCCTTTATGAGTTATTTCTAGTAATCCTCTTTCTTGGACCTTTGTCAGGTCTCTTTTAAGGATTACTTTTTATAACTTGTTCGTGGGAGGCCGACTTCATCATGTCGGTCCCTCATGAGTTATTTCTAGTAATCCTCTTTCTGTGACCTTTGTCAGGTCTCTTTCAGGGATTACTTTTTATAACTTGTTCGTGGGAGGCCGACATAATCATGTCGGTCCGTTATGAGTTATTTCTAGTAATCCTCTTTCTTGAACCTTTGTCAGGTCTCTTTCAGGGATTACTTTTTATAACTTGTTCGTGGGAGGCCGACTTCATCATGTCGGTCCCTTATGAGTTATTTCTAGTAATCCTCTTTCTTGGACCTTTGTCAGGTCTCTTTCAGGGATTACTTTTTATAACTTGTTCGTGGGAGAACGATTTCATCATATCGGTCCCTTATGAGTTATTTCTAATAATCCTCTTTCTTGGACCTTTGTCAGGTCTCTTTCAGGGATTACTTTTTATAACTTTCGATTGTATCTTGAAGCCATTCGACGTTTTAATGTCTCTTCCCTGATCCGAGCTTTTTCTCAAATTCTGGAAGTAGGTCGAGTTCTTCCCTTTGAAGTGGGAATTGGCCTCTTCACTATAATGGATCACTCTGGGCGACCCTTCTTTGACCTCTACTGGGATCATTGCTTCCATCCCGTAAGCTAATCTGAAAGGGGATTCCTTTGTGGTAGAATGTGGCGTTGTTCGATATGCCCATAGGACTTGTGGGAGCTCTTCGGCCTAGGCTCCTTTTGCATCCTGTAATCTTCATTTTAGCCCAGCCAATATAACTTTGTTGGCAGCTTCTACTTGTCCATTAGCCTGAGGGTGTTCTACAGACGTAAATTGGTGTTTTATGTTCAAATCGGTCACCATTTTTCTGAAGCCCGTATCTGTAAATTGAGTACCGTTGTCTGTGGTGATAGAGGATGGAACCCCAAACATTATGACAATGTTTCTATATAGAAATTTTTGACTTCTTTGAACGGTGGCGTGAGCTAAGGGTTCTGCCTCGATCCATTTTATGAAATAGTCTATCCCTAATATGAGGAATTTGACTTGTCCCGTTCCCTGAGGGAAAGGTCCGAGAAGGTCAAGTCCCATTTTGCGAATAGCCAAGGTGAAATTAAGCTGATGAGTTCCTCTGGTGGGGAGATATGCAAGTTGGCATGTTTCTGACATCGTGGACATGTCTTTACGAACTCCGTGGCTTCTTTTTGTAGTGTTGGCTAATAAAATCCTGCCCGGAGTACTTTTTTGGTAAGCGTCTGTGCCCCGAGATGATTGCCACAGATGCCACTGTGTACTTTTTCTAAAACTTCCTTTGTGTTGGAAGTTGGTACACATTTTAACAATGGCATTGAGATTCCTCTTTTGTATAGAGTATTGTTTATGATAGTAAAGTATTGTGCCTCCCGTTTCAACCTTTTTGCCTCCCTTTCATATGTGGGGAGCGTTTCTGTTGATGTGTGGAAAGCGATCCAACACAAACCTCACCGGCAAGTATACCGGGTCGCATCAAGTAATAAAACTCACGGGAGTGAGGTCGATCCCACAAGGATTGAAGGATTGAGCAATTTTAGTTTAGTGGTTGATTTAGTCAAGCGAATCAAGTATTGGTTGAGTGGTTTATCATTAACAGAAACTAAATTACTTGGAATGTAAAGGGAGAGGGGAGAATTGCAGTAAATTAAAGAGCAGGAAAGTAAAAGATGCTGAATCTTAAAGAACAAGAAATTAATGACTGAAACTTAAAGTGCAAGAAATGTAAATTGCAGTAACTTAAAGTGCAAGAAATATAAATTGCTTGAATGAAAAAGGGATTTGAGGACTGGGATTTCAGAATTCAAACGAGGAAAATTAAAGTGCAACAATTAACTAAACAAAAGATGAATTGAAATAGACTAGATCTCAAACAGAAATGGAAATTAAATTGCAGCAGGGGTTCACAGAAGAACCAAAAGGAAAATGAGATCTCAGGACTCCAGAGACTAGACAGCAAAGTCTAGATCTCAATTGCCTTCCCAGATCCAAGTTCACAAAGCAATTAACAAGAAATTGAAGAAGAAGCAGAAAAGGAAGTGTAATTAAACTCAATTATGCAGAAGAGGAATTAAAGAGATCTTGAATGGAGATTGAAACAGAAATTCCTCAATTCTTCACACCCAAGACTCAAACAAGAAAAGTAGAAAATGCTCAAGCAAGAATGAGGAAGAAGAGAGATCAATTCTCCTCCCCAATTCTCTGAAATCTCAGTTCCTAGCTCTCAATGAAGTCACCAAGAGATGGTTCAAAAGCTCAAAGTAAAGTAAAAGTTCAAAAGCTCAAAAGAAAGGTCTTAATTACATCAAACTATCTCCTATTTATACACTTTCTATTCTTGGATCTTGGGATTCGGATGGGCTTTTGATTTGGTGAAGAAATGAATTAAATTGGATTTTTAATTCAATTTTTAGCCCATGAAAAATTGGCTTCCAGGAGGCTGCCCTGCCCTTGTGGAGGGCAGGGCAGAAAATTGTGCGTGCAGCCTTATGCGTGCGTGTTTGGTGCGTGTGGTGCTGCAGGATGCTGCCCTGCCCTTGTGGAGGGCAGGGCAGAGTTTTTTGGTGCGCCATATTCTGCCCGTGCGTGCATGCTGTTGCTGCCGAGAGTCCTTGGTGCGTGCCAATCTGGTGCCGAGAGTCCTTGTGGAGGGCAGGGCAGTGTTTCCAAAAGTGAAGCCCCGCGTTCGAAGCTCGTTGGAAGCACACGCTACTTCTTTTCCTTGGTTTTCTTGGCACCAAATTAAGGCCTAGTTCCTTGCTTCCTCATGGTGCCGAGTTCGATCCTTGTGGCAAGCATTGGTAAGCTTTTTCCTTGAATTATTCTTGATTGGAGCCCTATATTGCTCTTGAGGAGGGCAGGGCAGAGTTTTTGCTCTCCTTGATCCTTGGCATCAAATTGTGCTCCGCCCTTGAGGAGGGCAGGGCAGTGTTGCTTCTCAAGCTTGTTTCATTATGTTGCCCTCCTGGAGGGCAGTGTGCCCTTGTAGAGTGCAATGTTTGCTTCCTCCCTTCCATGCGCCACACTCTTTTCTCCTTGGGCCACGCTTTCTTAAGCCACGTTTTTCTTTTTTTTCTTTCTTCACCTACAAGAAACCAAAACAACCACTCAAAGTATCTCTAAATTCACAAGGTTTATAATTCATTAAAAATCAATTAATTCTTGCTCAAACCTCATGATTTAGCATCAATTTAATGGTGGTTGCTTGATTTAAAGAAGTTATGCATTTTCATTCCAAATCACTTACTTAGGATGCAAGAAAGTGCATAAAGACTAATAAAACAAGTGAAATTAGCTTGAAAAATGGGTATATGATGACTTGTCATCACAACACCAAACTTAAATCTTGCTTGTCCCCAAGCAAGCATCAAAACTAAGAGAAAATGAAATGAACAAGAAAAGAAAACATATCCTTATTAGGCATATAGCAGAACTTGATTCATGGAGTCTTTATGCAGACAATGATAACTCAATTATTGTTGCTGTTACAAAGTATACATTTTTCCTTAAAGGCTTACTAAACTTGCTGTTATAAGGTTTATTCTTTCTTTGCTCCCTTGCTAACTTTTCTTTTCTCATGTTGCTTAACAAGCTTATTATTCTTTTGGAGGCTTGGTGTCTAATGTTGCAGTAGTAGCCTTTGGCTTTATTTTACTCAACATCTTTCCACCATAGACACATGACTCACTATTTCTTCCTAGGATCATTGATGCCCAGCATCTCTTTGGATAACTAAATGTTCTGTATCTAAGTTGCTCTTTATTGTGGACTTTCAATTGGCCATCCCAAATCAGTTGATCTAAGTGACCGGGTTTTAAAATACCCCTCAGAATTTACTTATCCAAGCATATCCTAGTACAAGAACACCATAGGCATGTGTCCTAGGGTCCAAGCTATTCGTGTCCAGCCTTTATTCTTTGTTTTTCTTGCCACATTGGCTTTTTCTTCTTCCTTTTCTTTCTGTTTTATTTTCTTTTGTTCTCAAGGGTTTTTCTTTATTGATAAGAACCTTTATAACAGCAAGCTAGCTCACACTTCAATGAAAATGATACTATGTAGCAATTATTTCATGAGTTATGCATTTAATCAAACACATACACCACCATTAACTTCCATTCTAACTTATGCAACATTGGATGTTTACTTTTCAATTCAAACAATTCTGTTTTAGTCAAGCTTATGGGAAACAAAACAAAATTCAGCTAGGTGATGGATGACAAGCAATATGCAGATTTAGCATACTTAATCAAACAACTTCACTTGCAACTAGATAAACACTTTAGCAGCATATATAATGGTTTCCATGTTCAAAACAATTCACAGCAGCAAGGATTAAGTTTAGATACAACCTTTGAAGTTGCAGCCCTTTGATTCTTCCTTCTGCTGTGTTTTCTTTGAGTTAAGATGCACAATATCTTCAATTGTTGACTCATGTCCTGCATAATTCTCAAAGTTGCTTGCTTCTCAAGCCCTTAATTGCATGGTTAGTATGCATAAATTGAGTGTGGCTCTTGGATTTAATTTGGTGTGGGAACACCAAATTTAATTGTTTGCCACTGCCTCTGATGTAACAAGTTAACCATATGTGAAACCTTGTGTCCTTGCTAAAGGTTAATGAAATTAAAGCTAGAAAGCAGTTAAATAGTTGGATAATTTGTTTGATTGATTAGAGCTAGCATCATGCAAGAGGTGAGAATGTGTTTTTAAATGAGATTTTTGGTGGAACACCAAACTTAGAATCTTTCATTCTCCCTTAAATTGTTTTTGATGTGCAACACCAAACTTAGCTCCTTGCAATCCATACCAATTATTCAACATTTTTATTGAAAAAGCTATGAAAAGAAAACTACCTCAGGTTGGGTTGCCTCCCAACAAGCGCTTCTTTATTGTCACTAGCTTGACATCCTCCATTCTGCTGATCATGAAGATTGAAAATCACAGTGCCTTAGCTTGTCTTTCTTCACGGTGAACTTCCTTCCAGTCTCCTCTTTGATGACCTCTATGAATTCCTGTGGAAGGATTTTAGTCACAATGTAGTGATCAGACAGCTGTGGGGACACCTTCATGGTTTGACTGTTTATCATTACTCTATCCCCTAGTGAAAATTTTCCAGTGGAGATTTTCTGCTTTTCTTTAATTCTATCCTCTGTCTCTCCTTGTAAGAATTCCTTGTTGTGTTTTTCTTGGCTGGTACTTTCTTTGTCCAAGGTTTTCTTACTTTCCTCTATGATCCTTTTCCATCCTTCCTTCTTTGCAGCATCTTCGTTGTTAGTTGGTTTGTCTTCAGTGGCTCTGGGGAGAGTATTTACCCTCTTCTCACCTATTTCTGCAAAGTGCTTCACCAGTTGAGCTATCTGCCCCTCAATTCTTCTGATTGAAATCTCTTGGTTCTTTGTTATCTCGTCTTGGTGTTTCATCATTCTCTCCATTAAGATCTCCAAGTTCGTGATCCTCTGAGAGTCTTGTGAGATTGGTTGGTTGTGGGATGTTAAAGGGTGGAGGGGTGGGTGTTGTGGTGGCATGTAGTGGTTGTTGTTACTATAATGATGTTTTTGTTGGTTTGTGAAGTTGGGGTTGTTATAATTGAAGTCCCTTGGTTCGTGATTTTGGTACTCGGTCCTTCTCCAGTTGGAATGAGTCTGGAAGTGTCTGTGTTGTGAGTATTTGCTTTGATTGGTAGTAGTGGGTGAGTGATGTTGGTTGTTTGTGGTCATGGATTTGCCCTGGTTGAAACTTCCTTGTTCTTGGTGTTGAGACTCCCTCATTCTCAGATAAGAATGGGGTCTCCATGGTGGAAATTGGGCATTCACTGCAGCAGACTGCAGGCAATTAACTTTTCTATCTCTCAACTCCATGTGTTGCTGTGTTTGATGGTGCATTTGTTTGTTCAGGTTCACGCATGCATTCACTCCTTCAAAATTCTTTACTTCTTTTTCTAGGATTGCATTTTGTGGTTTCTCATATGAGTGTTGGTTGTTGACTCCTTGGTCATTGAAATTTTCAATTCCTTGGGCAGTTGTTGTTGCTTTGAGTAGGCCATCTGAGAAGTAGTCCACTGCTTTTCTTGTTTCTGGGGTTAATCCTTCATAGAAAGCTCGGAAGCCCACTTTATCAGTTGCTTTCTTGTATCTTTCCCATGCCTTGAAGAGTGGTTATTCTTCTCCTTGTGTGAATGGACATTCCCCCTCTTCCAGCTTGATGATCTGTCGTGGTGGGGAGAATTTGGCCAGAAATTTGGTGACCAAATCGTCCCAACTAGTGATACTTCCTTGGGGAAAAGCTTCAAGCCATTGTGCAGCTTCACCCCTTAATGAGAAAGGGAATAACAGGATCTTATAAGTGTCATGATCTAGACCATCAGTTTTGACAGCACTACAAGTCTTCAGAAAAGTGGATATGTGCTGTTGAGGATCCTCCAATGGATTTTCGTCGTAGGAACAATTGTTCTTGATCAGTGTAATGAGTGGTGGCTTCATGTCATGCTATTCTTCATCTGCAGAGATTTCTTTTCCAATGATAGTCTTTCTTCTGACTTCCCTATTTTCCTGTGGCATGCAAACAATTAGGAGGAACAAACAACAGCACTCTTGAGAATTGAGTGCAGTTAGTTGAGACAAACTCTCAAACAGTTAGCGAGTTGATAGAGGCAAATTTTCAAACAGTTAGTGGGTTAGTCAAAAATTAAAGAAACAGAAAAGACAAAGTGCTTGATCTAGATCTCCACTTCACTTAATCATTGTCAATCTATTTCAATCCCCGGCAACGGCGCCAAAAACTTGATGTGTGGAAAGCGATCCAACACAAAACTCACCGGCAAGTATACCGGGTCGCATCAAGTAATAAAACTCACGGGAGTGAGGTCGATCCCACAGGGATTGAAGGATTGAGCAATTTTAGTTTAGTGGTTGATTTAGTCAAGCAAATCAAGTATTGGTTAAGTGGTTTATCATTAACAGAAACTAAATTACTTGGAATGTAAAGGGAGAGGGGAGAATTACAGTAAATTAAAGAGCAGGAAAGTAAAAGATGCTGAATCTTAAAGAATAAGAAATTAAATGACTGAAACTTAAAGTGCAAAAAATGTAAATTGCAGTAACTTAAAGTGCAAAAAATATAAATTGCTTGAATGAAAAAGGGATTTGAGGACTGGGATTTCAGAATTCAAACGAGGAAAATTAAAGTGCAACAATTAACTAAACAAAAGATGAATTGAAATAGACTAGATCTCAAACAGAAATGGAAATTAAATTGCAGCAGGGGTTCACAGAAAAACCAAAAGGAAAATGAGATCTCAATTGCAGCAGGGGTTCACAGCAAAGTCTAGATCTCAATTGCCTTCCCAGATCCAAGTTCACAAAGCAATTAACAAGAAATTGAAGAAGAAGCAGAAAAGGAAGTGTAATTAAACTCAATTATGCAGAAGAGGAATTAAAGAGATCTTGAATGGAGATTGAGACAGGAATTCCTCAATTCTTCACACCCAAGACTCAAACAAGAAAAGTAGAAAATGCTCAAGAAAGAATGAGGAAGAAGAGAGATCAATTCTCCTCCCCAATTCTCTGAAATCTCAGTTCCTAGCTCTCAATAAAGTCTCCAAGAGAAGGTTCAAAAGCTCAAAGTAAAGTAAAAGTTCAAAAGCTCAAAAGAAAGGTCTTAATTACATCAAACTATCTCCTATTTATACACTTTCTATTCTTGGATCTTGGGATTTGGATGGGCTTTTGATTTGGTGAAGAAATGAATTAAATTGGATTTTTAATTCAATTTTTAGCCCATGAAAAATTGGCTTCCAGGAGGCTGCCCTGCTGATGCAAGTGCATATTTGCTTTATTAGTTAGTTAGTTTAGTTAGTTTTAGCTTCAATTCACTCATTTTCTCTAAATAAACAAGTCCTTTTATGAGTTTTGTTTCCATGCATGATGATATCAAGGAACATGTTAATTCTAGCCAAATTCATGCAAATGATTTAAGGAATGCATATATGAATGAGTATGAATGAATCTCATGAAATTTATTGCTTGAATTGGTAAGACTTTGAAGCTATTTCCCTTGTTGATGATAGGTGATGAAACAAGGAAGCATGGAAGCAAGAATGATGCAAGCTGGGCAAGAAGTTGGCGTTGCCAACTTGGGATCCACGTTGCCAACTCCACAACACAAGGCAAGCTTGGCCCTGGAGGCAACCAAGGCAAGAAGTTGGCATTGCCAACTTGGGATTGGCGTTGCCAACACCACAACACAAGGCAAACTTGGCCCTGGAAGCAAGGTTGGCGTTGCCAACTCTAGAACCAAGTTGCCAACGCCCACTCAAGCAAGGAACTTGGCCCTGGAAGCAAGGTTGGCGTTGCCAACTCTAGAACCAAGTTGCCAACGCCACACACAAGCCACAAGCAAGCAAGCTTGGCCCTGGAGGCAACCAAGGAGCAAAGTTGGCGTTGCCAACTTGAAAACCACGTTGCCAACGCCACACACAAGACACAAGCAAGGAACTTGGCCCTGGAGGAAGCAAAGTTGGCGTTGCCAACTTGAAGCTGGCGTTGCCAACGTCCACCCAAGCAATCTTAGAGAGCTAATTTGGAGCCTCGAGCACGTTGCCAGCCTAGAGATGAGGGGCGTTTTTGAGGACAACGCAGGCTAACAACGCCAAACAATCAAGCTTGGCCCTGGAAGAGAAGGAGCTGGCGTTGCCAACTCAAGATGGGCGTTGCCAACGCCACACAACCAAGCAACAAATGGAGCCCTGGAAGAAAAGGAGCTGGCGTTGCCAACTCAAGAATGGCGTTGCCAACGCCACACAAGAATACTTGGCTAGGCACCAAGTCTTGGTGCCAACCAAGTTCCAAACGCCCAAATGCCGCACCACTCACGTTGCCAACGCTAGATGGGCGTTGCCAACGCCAACTTACCAAAACAAGGCAGCCTGAACATGTCCACTTCAATGGAAGATATCTTGAGCTACAGAGATCCAAATTAAGTACTTCCAGTTGCGTTGGAAAGCTAACATTCAGAGCTTTCCAACCATATATAATAGTCCATGGTGGAGCACAAGATTGGAGCCAAACCAGAGTCATCTTTAGGCCCTAAAAACAAGAACATGAAGTGAAATTCAAGAAAGCTAGAGATTGGCCTTGGGGTGTGGGTCGAGCACGTTGCCAACGTGCCACAAGGGGGGCGTGTTTTGCAACAACGCCAGCCCCAAGTCCTTGCCTTAGGAGAGTGATGCACGGGCACGTTGCCAACTTGGGGTTGAGGGTGCGTTATTCACAACAACTTGGCAACAACTTGGCAGCTTGACCTTACCTTCTTTGAGGAACCATAACTTGAGCTAGGAAAGTCCAATTGAGGTGATTCCAGTGGCATTAGAAAATAGACATCAAGAGCTTTCCAATGATGTATGATAGTCCATATTGAAGCTGAAGGTTGACACTCAAATTCTGGGCTACATTTAGCATGAAAGTAAGGCCAAGAAGAGGAAAAGCAAGTTGTTGGCAACAACTTGGGCTAGCAACGCCCAAGTCTCATACTTCATGCCCAGGAAATTGTCCTGCACGTTGCCAACGTGCATTTGGCCTGGAGTTAGTGCCAATAACGCCCTCAATGGGCCAGAATTGGTGCCAACTTGCTCTACTTCCCCTATTCCTCACAAAGGCCAGAAACTTCATCAATTGAGCCAAGAATTCAACAAAGAGGAAGCCCATCTTGCCAACCCACTTGAAGATCTTTAGGACTAGTATAAATAGAGATTGAGTTTGGACTTTTGGATGGGGACATTTTTACTTTACTTTTTACACTTAGTCATTTTTACACTTTTTAGCACTTGTATTTGGAAACTCTTTTGGGTACTTCCGAGAGAAGACCCAGAGAGCTAATTTTGGTTCATCTTGGAACTTCTCTTCTTCATTTTCTTAATCTTCAAGCATTTACTTATTCTTCTTCATCTTTCTTTGCAATTTAGTTTAACTTTTGTTCATGGCAATTGTTGTTGAAATTGGAGCAATGACTCACTAAACCCCACTTTCATTAGGGGGAGGAGCTCTGTTGGTTGGAATGAATTGGTGAACCCATCTTCTCTTTCTCAATTTTAGTGGTTGATCTAAAGAGGGAACTCTTGTTCTTCAAAGATTCAACCACCATCGAGAGAGGGGTTAATCTATATGAATTATGTGGTGAATTTGATGAATGAGCCACATAATTCAGTTTAGAGTTCATCCTTTCATGATTTCCTCAATCAATATACCTTGGTTAGTATGTGAGATGTAACTCTCCTTGGTTGAGATTTTGGAAATTGTGTGGCTGGATTAAAATTGAGCTTCATCTCTTCTCATGAACAATTAGATCACGAGAGTGGCAGTTGGTTACGTTGAGAGAGATTGAATCACCAAGAGATTGGGATTCAATCACCCACTTGCCATAGATCTATACCCATGATTGAGAAGGATTTGACTAACATCAATTCATGAAAACTAACATCTCTAATCCCTAATGATCCTCTCTATCAATAATTCTCATTTCTCTTGCTCTAGTTATTTGATTACCCATTTCCCAATCCCTTTCTACATTCTGTCTATTTACTACTCTTGTTATTTACATTCTGTTCATCTACTTTTTGCCATTTACCTTATGTTCTTTAAATTTCTGCACCCTTTAGTTCCTTGCCATTTATCTTTGATGTTATTTAAGTTTCTTGCAATTTAAGTTTCAGTTATTTACTTCCATTTTATTTCTATATTCTTGTTCTTAATTGCCATTTAAATTCCTGTCATTATGTTCAAAAGTCACATTGCTCATAAAATCAAAAATCATGTTCGCTTGACTAAACTTGCCATTTAACTAAAGTTGCTTAATCTACCAATCCTCGTGGGATCGACCTCACTCTTTGTGAGTCTTATTACTTGATACGACCCGGTATACTTGCCGGTTATACGTGAAATTCTCAATTTTTACGTATCAAGTTTTTGGCGCCGTTGCCGGGGATTGGAAAGATTGACAATGATTAAGTGAAAGGTGGTTTAGATTAAGCATTTTTCTTTGTGTTTTTGTTAAGCCCACTAACTGTTTGATACTTTGTTTCACTAACCCCAATTTCACTCTAATTCTAGCGTGTTGCACTTGTGATTTTGGTTCTGTTTGTGTATGTCAGGAACAAGTAGACGTGATATTGAGGACGAGAGAACCCGCCGAAGGTTAAGGAGAGCAGAAAGAGGAAAGTTCATAGTTGGTGAAGAAGGGTCAGAGGAATCAGAGGGAGAAGATCAAGTCATGGATGATGAGATGCAAAACCCTCCTGGAGGGGCCAACAATAATGGTGGACAAGCTAGAAGGGTGTTATCATCATTTACTATCCCTGATCCAAGACATTGTGGGAGCAGTATTGCTACACCAAATGTTCAGGCCAATAACTTTGAGCTAAAACCTCAGCTCATCACTTTGGTACAGAACAATTGCTCTTATGGAGGGGGACCTCTTGAAGACCCAAATCAACATCTCTCTGTTTTTCTGAGGATATGCAACACAGTGAAGACAAATGGAGTGCATCCAGATGTTTACAAGTTGTTGCTATTTCCGTTCTCTTTGAGGGACAAAGCTACTCAATGGCTAGAATCATTCCCCAAGGAAAGCCTCAATGATTGGAATGAAGTGATGGGCAAGTTTCTAGCAAAGTTCTACCCACCTCAAAAGATCATCAAGTTGAAGACAGAGGTCCAGACTTTTAGGCAAATGGAAGGGGAGTCATTGTATGAAGCCTGGGAAAGGTATAAAGCACTAATGAGAAGATGCCCCCCTGACATGTTTAGTGATTGGGTTAAGCTCCAAAACTTCTATGAAGGCTTAAGCTTTGAAGCAAGGAAGGGACTAGATTACTCATCAGGAGGATCACTCAACATGATGAAGACTGCCGAGGAGGCCCAAGACCTCATTGAGATTGTGGCAAACAATCAATATTATTACTCATCAGAGAGGCAGCATAACCCACCCCCAAAGAAAGGTGTAATGGAGCTTGAAGGTGTTGATGCTATCTTGGCACAAAACAAGTTAATGCACCAACAAATCCAACAACAAATGGAGATGATAACAAAGAGAATGGATGGTTTGCAACTTGCAGTAGTGAACATAACAAATCAACCATTGCTTGAATGGAACCAAGGTGAAGGGACCAATGTTGAACAACCACAAGAACAAGTTCAATACATGCAGAACACTTCAAATTCTCAGGATGAATTTCATGGTGATACATACAACCCATCTTGGAAAAATCATCCCAATCTTAAGTGGGGTGAAAATCATTGGCAAAAGAATAGCAATTACAATCAAAATCGTCACACAAGCAACCAAAATCACCATGCCAACAACACTAACCAATATAGAAAATCACAAAACACATATCAACCACCCCATCATAACTCACAAACCCACCAAAATAACTTCTCTGCACCATCATCCAACTCACAAAATTACCACACTAATCCACCCAACAACTTCCAACAACAATCAACCCCCATCATACCCCCAATTGACCATCATGAGACAAGAATTTCAAGTCTTGAAGCAACTTTGCAAGCACTTGCTCAAACCACTCAAGCCTTAGCTAAGGGACACAAGGAACATGAGGTCATCATGAAGAACATTGAGAGACAAGTGGGACAATTAGCCAAACAAGCCGAGAGACCAACCAATGTTCTTCCAAGTGACACAATACCCAACCCAAGAGAAGAATGTAAGGCTCTGCAGTTGAGGAGTGGCAAGGTAGTTGGTGAAAGTTCAAATAAAGAAGCAACAAAACCCAAAGAGCAAGACACAGTGGAGAGGCAAGATGAAGAAAAGGCTTCAACATCTAACAAAAGCAAGGAGGTTGTCAAGCCACAAGGCAATTTAACAAGTCAAGGAGGCAACCGTGATGGCAAGGAGGGTATGAATTCACAAAAAGAAAACAAAAATGAAGGAGTGAAAGCTTATGTACCCAAGCTTCCATACCCAACTAGGATACACAAAGGAGCAAAAGACCAACAATTCCCAAGGTTCTTAGAGATCTTCAAGAAACTTGAAATCAACATCCCATTGGCAGAGGCTCTAGAACAAATGCCATTATATGCAAAGTTTCTTAAGGAATTGATCACCAAGAAGAGAAGTTGGCAAGAAAAAGAAACCGTGATTCTCAATCAAGAGTGTAGTGCCATCATTCAACAAGGGTTACCTCCAAAACTCAAAGACCCTGGCAGCTTTCTCATACCTTGCACGATTGGGAGCATGGCTGTTGACAAATCACTTTGTGACCTGGGAGCAAGCATTAACTTAATGCCCCTTACCATGATGAAGAAAATGATGATTGAAGAGCTCAAACCCACAAGGATGTCACTTCAACTTGCTGACAGATCCATCAAAGTACCAAATGGAGTAGTTGAGAATCTCTTGGTGAAGGTGGGAAACTTCATATTCCCAGCTGATTTTGTGGTCCTAGACATGGATGAAGAGGGAAACAACTCAGTCATTATTGGTAGACCCTTTTTGGCTACAGCTAGAACAATCATTGATGTGGAAAAGGGAGAGATGATTTTCAGGGTGCATGATGAGCAAATGACCATAAATGTCTTCAAAGCAATGCAACACCCTGTTGAGAAAGAAAGTTGCATGAGGGTTGATGTAGTAGATTCTTTGGTTGAAGAAGTGCTTGACACAAACCATCAAATGAAACAAGAGGAAGTCCATAACATCAAGGGACAAGAAGAAAACACGTTGGAAGCATCAAAGGAACCAAGTGAAGCCACCAAAGAAGAGGGACCACAACAAGAGTTAAAACCACTACCCCCTCATCTTAAATATGCATTTCTTGGTGAGAAAGATAGCTTCCCAGTGATCATCAACTCCACATTGAATGAAGAGGAAGAAGAAAAGCTCCTTGTGGTTTTGAGAGCTCACAAAGAGGCGTTGGGGTGGACCATTGATGACTTGAAAGGCATAAGCCCTGCTGTATGCATGCACAAGATACTCTTAGAGGAGGGTTCCAAACCGGTGGTACAACCTCAAAGAAGATTGAATCCCACAATGAAGGAGGTTGTTCAAAAGGAAGTTCTGAAGTTGTGCAAGGCTGGGATCATCTACCCTATATCTGACAGCCCATGGGTTAGTCCAGTGCAAGTAGTACCTAAGAAATGAGGCATGACTGTCATTGTTAATGAGAAGAAAGAGCTTATTCCAACACGAACAGTGACAGGATGGAGGATGTGCATAGACTATAGAAGGCTGAATGATGCCACACGAAAAGACCACTTTCCTCTACCTTTCATTGACCAGATGCTTGAAAGGTTGGCTGGCCATGCTTATTACTGTTTTCTTGATGGATATTCCGGGTATAACCAGATTGTGGTTGACCCCATGGATCAAGAGAAGACATCCTTCACTTGTCCCTTTGGAGTTTTTGCATATAGGAGAATGCCATTTGGACTTTGCAATGCCCCAGCTACCTTTCAAAGATGCATGCTATCAATCTTCTCAGACATGGTAGAAAAATTTATTGAAGTCTTTATGGATGATTTCTCTGTTTTTGGTGATTCCTTCAATACTTGCTTGCACCATCTTACCTTAGTCTTGAAAAGATGCCAAGAAACAAACTTAGTTTTGAATTGGGAGAAATGCCATTTCATGGTTCCCGAAGGCATTGTTATTGGTCATAAAATTTCAAGAAAAGGTATAGAGGTTGACAAGGCAAAAGTAGAAATTATAGAAAAACTCCCTTTGCCAACTAGTGTGAAAGCCGTGAGGAGTTTCTTGGGGCATGCTGGATTTTATAGGAGATTCATCAAAGATTTTTCCAAAATAGCAAAGCCACTAAGCAATTTGCTGGTGGTAGACAATCCTTTTATCTTTGATGATGAATGCATACATGCTTTTGAAACTCTAAAGACTAAGCTCACCACAGCACCAATCATCACACCCCCAACTTGGGGACTACCTTTTGAACTCATGTGTGATGCAAGCAACCTTGCAATTGGTGCTGTGTTGGGGCAGAGGAAGGAAAAGAGGCTTCATGTTATCTACTATGCAAGTAAGGTATTGAATGAAACTCAAAGAAACTACACCACAACAGAGAAAGAATTACTAGCCGTGGTGTATGCCTTTGATAAGTTTAGACAATATTTGATTGGATCTAAAGTCTTAGTGTATACTGACCATGCTGCCATCAAGTATCTTATGTCAAAACAGGACGCCAAACCAAGGCTAATTAGATGGGTGCTACTCCTACAAGAGTTTGACATTGAGATCAAAGATAGAAAGGGCAGTGAAAATCAAGTTGCTGATCACTTATCAAGGGTGCCACAAGATGAATGCCAAGACAACTTTCCATCAATAAATGAAGAGTTTCCAGATGAACATCTCTTGCACATTCAACATGTCCCTTGGTTTGCAGACATGGCCAACTACAAGGCAGGAAGAATCATTCCACAAGAGTACACAAGACAACAAGTTAAGAAGCTGTTGTATGAGGCTAGGTTCTTCTTTTGGGACGAACCATTTTTATTCAAAAGATGCCCAGATGGAATGATAAGAAGATGTGTGCCAGAAGATGAGATGAAGGACATACTATGGCATTGTCACAACTCTAGCTATGGTGGTCATTTTGGGGCTGAAAGAACTGCTGCAAAGGTCCTTCAAAGTGGTTTCTATTGGCCCTCAATCTTCAAGGATGCTAGGGAGTTTGTGAGCCAATGCAATGAATGTCAAAGAACAGGGGGTTTGTCAAAGAAAAATGAGATGCCTCAAAAGTTCATTTTGGAAGTGGAACTCTTTGATTTGTGGGGAATAGATTTCATGGGACCTTTTCCTCCATCTTACACGTTCAAATACATCCTGGTAGCAGTAGAGTATGTCTCCAAATGGGTAGAAGCAATAGCCACCACCACATGTGACACCAACGTGGTCTTGCAATTCCTCAAGAAGAACATCTTCACTAGATTTGGAGTGCCCAAGGGACTTATAAGTGATGGGGGAAGCCACTTTTGTAACAAGCAACTCAATTCCTTACTCCACAAGTATGGTGTTACACACAAAGTAGCTACCCCATATCACCCACAAACCAATGGACAAGCTGAACTTGCCAACAGAGAGCTAAAAAGGATCTTGGAGAAAACTGTGGGAACAACAAGAAAGGATTGGGTTAGGAAGCTGGATGATGCACTTTGGGCATATAGGACAGCCTTCAAGACACCCATAGGAAAATCTCCATTTCAATTGGTGTATGGAAAGGCATGCCACCTCCCTGTAGAGCTTGAACATAAGGCTTTCTGGGCCACCAAACTTCTAAATCTAGATGCTCAAGCAGCAGGAGAGAAGAGGTTGCTACAACTCAATGAGCTTGAGGAGTTCAGATTGGAGGCATATGACAATGCCAAAATATACAAGGAGAGAGCAAAGAGATGGCATGATAAGAGGATCTCTCAAAGAACATTTGAACCAGGCCAAAAGGTGTTATTATTCAATTCAAGATTGAAGATCTTCCCTGGGAAGCTGAGGTCTAGATGGACTGGTCCATACACCATCACCAAAGTATCACCTCATGGCTATGTTGAATTGCTTGATGAAGCCTCAAAACAAACCTTCACAGTCAATGGACATAGGGTGAAGCACTATTTTGGTGGTCCTTGGAGCAAGGAAGAGAGTGTGCAACTCCTAACATGAGCAAAGAAGTTGCAATGTCAAGCTAAGGACAATAAACAAAGCGCTTCATGGGAGGCAACCCATGCACAGGGAGTCTTTTATTTTCATGTTTTAGTAACCAATAATGATCAAGTAGACTAGTACATGGTGTATGCAAGGCACTAAGTTTGGTGTGGCCAATCTTGAAGTAATGGCAAATGTGTGTTCTACAACACTTAGCCACAAACTAAATTTGGTGTCCATACATACACGAAAATGCTAGGCTATGAAAGTATTGTCATCTACTTTAGTTATAAAAAAAAAAAAAAACGTGAAATAGTATCTAATGTAGGTAAATTACTAAGTTTGAGGTGGCTATCTTTGGAATTAATTCCATAGAACACTTAGTCACAAACTAAGTTTGGTGTCTTTACTTGCATTATTAATGCTAAAAAAATAGATTAGGGAATTTAATTTAGTCAATTTTGCATAGGAACATCATCATAAGTTTTTAGCCATTAATGTCACTTTAAGAATCTTAAGCTTTTGGCATTTTGTTGCAGGAAAGAAAGAAAGAAATGATGGGGAATCTTGGAGGAGGTCACGGATACACAAGGAAGGGAAGTCACATGAGTTTTGAACTTTATGCATGGGAAAAACAAATCAACATGCATTGGGCACAGGGAAGCATGCCATGACCGAGCCTTAAATGCCTTCCCACCAACTTTCACTTTAAATACTTCAACCATATTCATCAAACCTCATTCCTCATCATTCATACTCCTAACCCCCATAACCTCATTTAAGTATCCGAACTCACATTCAACCTCCAACCTATTCCATGCTTCACAAATTCTAGCCTTGAACCTCACCTCTACCCAACAAAACTCTTGGAGCATCACATCTCTCACATAACCGAAACACTCAACCTCCTTCACCATCATTTTCTATTTTCTATAAGTCACCGTGCTCATCTTACACTTCTCTCATTCACAATCATTTTCCTTGTGCTTGAGGACAAGCATTCATCTAAGTTTGGTGTTGGGGAGATTCAACCTTGCAAGTGAATCTCAATGGCCTCATCAGCAAGGGATAGGAGAGAAGATGAATTTGATGAAAGAAGATTCAAATCCAAACACAATGAGCGGATCTTTAGTTGGATGTCAAGCAAAGATGTTGTTCCAGAGCTACCATTCAAGCTTAAAAAAGATGAATATCCTGAAATACAAAAAATAATCAGAAAAAGGGGATGGGAGCTTCTCTGTGACCAACCTCAAGAAGTGAGCATGCTTCTCATCCATGAATTCTTCACTAATGTGATAAGAGAATATGATGATGAAGAACCTTACATGAGTTATGTAAGAGGTGTGACTGTTGATTTTAGCCCGGACACCATCAACAGGGTGCTAAAAGTCAAGGCAAAACAGTTCAAACGACCTAGCTATGAAGAAAGGGTTGAAAATGACCCAAGATATGTGGATGTGGTGAGTGACTTATGCAGAATAGGCACGGATTGGGTATTGGATTCACATGGCCGACCACTCAAACTTCGGAGAGGTGATCTCATACCTCAAGCAAAAGGATGGCATGACATAGTGAGGAGGTCATTGATCTCTACTTCAAATAACTCTGAGGTAACGGTGAATAGAGCTATAATGATCCATTGCATAATGAAAGGAGGGGAAATCAATGTTGGAGACATTATAGCCAAGAACATCATTGAAATAGCTCAAAAGGTCAAACAAGACAGCTGGCTAGGATATCCTAGTACTATTCTGCGCCTATGTGAAGAAGCTGGAGTGCCTCTTGAAGAATTTGGAGAAACTGATTTGGTCTCCATTGGAAAGCCTCTCACCAAAGAAAGGTTGGAGTTCATCACCACAACCCAATTGGAAAGGCAACCTTTAGCAAGAAGGAAGAAAAGGAAGGAAGTAAGACAAGAGGAGGAGCCTCAAGAAATGGATGAATCTCACACCTTGAACATGAACCAACTCCAAGCCGCCTTGGAAGGAATTTCTGGGCAATATTCACAAATTCAAAGAAGCCAAGAGGAACAAGCACAACAACAAAGGGACCTTTGGCAATTGATGGACCAACAAAGAGGGGTTCAAGTTCAATGGATGAACCAACAAAATGAGTACCAAGCACACATGATGGAACTACAACAAGAACAATATGCCAAGATGCAGGAAGCCATCAACAATTCAACTATGGAACATGAAAAAGCCATGGAGAAAGTGATACAAGAACAAGCTCAACTAAGGATAGAGCAAGCTCAGCAAAGAGAACTTCTCCATAGGTTGGATGCTAGACATGAAACACTCTACAGAGATTTCAATGAAAACAGAATGTTCAAGGAAGCCAGGCACAAGGACAGACTTGACTATGACATATGCACCCAAGAAAAGCTTAGTTACCTCTGTTCCACACCCCCATTGATCAACCCACAAATCAAATGTTTTAATGAGGCTCGGAAGATATTTGAACAGCAAGAACTAGCAAGGGTGAGATTCAATCAACAGAGGCTACAGGAGACAATGATAAGCTCAGGAATTTGGCAAAAAGAAGATCCAAAGGGGAATGCAACGACACAACAACAAGGAGAAAGGAGGAGCAAAAAGAAAGAAGATCCAAAAGGAGATGCAACAACACAACAACAAGGAGAAAGGAGAAACAAAAAGAAAGAAGACCCAAAAGGCAAAGTAAAGCAAGGAGAATCAAGCAAAGGAAAAGGGACATGAAGACTAAAGGTGGTGAAGTTCCTATGTTTTTCCTTATGTTTCATTAAATAAAGAAGATGTATGTCTGAAATATGGTATACCTTCTAGGATGCATTTTCTTTTTGAAGCATTGTCTTTTATGTTGTCCATTCCATGCATCACCACTCACAGATTTGGAATGGTTGCTTGTCTTTAATACTTTTACTTGTCATTGGAATAAAAGATGTAGTTTGAGCAAGAACAGAGAGAAATCTAGCTTAAAAAGGATCATGTTGTCCCATAGGAAAAGTGCTAGTATATTTATTGTGAAAGAATCAAGGTTCAATGAACTCAAAAGAATGCTTGCTATACAAGACTAGTTTGGTTAAGGATCACAAAGACTTTAACAGTAAAAGCACAAATAACCTTGACAATAAAGAAAATAGAGTACAAAGAATGAAAGGCTAGGCATCAATGACAAAATTTGGATATGTGTCTGTGGTGATTGATGTTAAGAGATATACTTGGGCTAGTAAATCCGAGGGGTGCTTCATCACCCGGTAACTTGAGTTAACTAACTCGGGATTATCGATTGAAAACCCACAATCAAGAGTAGCTCTATAACAGAACATTTAGCAACCCAAAGAGGTGCTGGACACCACTATCCAAACAAAAATTTCAATGTTATATGCCTGTGACTGAATGTGTTAAGGAAAGAGGCTTGAGTGAGTAAATCTTTAAGAGTGTCTCAACACTTAACAACTTGAACCAACTGGTTTGGGATTGTTGATTGAAAGCTTATGCTAAAGAGCCGCCTTAAGACAAGATTTCGAGCTTAATTGAAAAAGAAAAAAAGGGGAAAAAGAAATAAGCAAAAAAAAAAAAAATTGGTTCAAGGATCATGTGCTAAGGTATGAAAGAAGTCTAGTGAAGTTAACCAATTTAGTAGTGAAGCAAGCATTTTAATTGAAAAAGTTGAATAGTTGTGTTCAATTACAATAAATTAATGACCACACAAGTGAGGATGACATGCTCAATGAGAAATTACTCTCTGGAAGAACATTCAAGTCTTACATCTTAAACTCTTGTGACAAAGTCCTTTATATTTTGCTTGAGGACAAGCAATACTTTAAGTTTGGTGTTGTGATGCAAGTGCATATTTGCTTTATTAGTTAGTTAGTTTAGTTAGTTTTAGCTTCAATTCACTCATTTTCTCTAAATAAACAAGTCCTTTTATGAGTTTTGTTTCCATGCATGATGATATCAAGGAACATGTTAATTCTAGCCAAATTCATGCAAATGATTTAAGGAATGCATATATGAATGAGTATGAATGAATCTCATGAAATTTATTGCTTGAATTGGTAAGACTTTGAAGCTATTTCCCTTGTTGATGATAGGTGATGAAACAAGGAAGCATGGAAGCAAGAATGATGCAAGCTGGGCAAGAAGTTGGCGTTGCCAACTTGGGATCCACGTTGCCAACTCCACAACACAAGGCAAGCTTGGCCCTGGAGGCAACCAAGGCAAGAAGTTGGCGTTGCCAACTTGGGATTGGCGTTGCCAACACCACAACACAAGGCAAACTTGGCCCTGGAAGCAAGGTTGGCGTTGCCAACTCTAGAACCAAGTTGCCAACGCCCACTCAAGCAAGGAACTTGGCCCTGGAAGCAAGGTTGGCGTTGCCAACTCTAGAACCAAGTTGCCAACGCCACACACAAGCCACAAGCAAGCAAGCTTGGCCCTGGAGGCAACCAAGGAGCAAAGTTGGCGTTGCCAACTTGAAAACCACGTTGCCAACGCCACACACAAGACACAAGCAAGGAACTTGGCCCTGGAGGAAGCAAAGTTGGCGTTGCCAACTTGAAGCTGGCGTTGCCAACGTCCACCCAAGCAATCTTAGAGAGCTAATTTGGAGCCTCGAGCACGTTGCCAGCCTAGAGATGAGGGGCGTTTTTGAGGACAACGCAGGCTAACAACGCCAAACAATCAAGCTTGGCCCTGGAAGAGAAGGAGCTGGCGTTGCCAACTCAAGATGGGCGTTGCCAACGCCACACAACCAAGCAACAAATGGAGCCCTGGAAGAAAAGGAGCTGGCGTTGCCAACTCAAGAATGGCGTTGCCAACGCCACACAAGAATACTTGGCTAGGCACCAAGTCTTGGTGCCAACCAAGTTCCAAACGCCCAAATGCCGCACCACTCACGTTGCCAACGCTAGATGGGCGTTGCCAACGCCAACTTACCAAAACAAGGCAGCCTGAACATGTCCACTTCAATGGAAGATATCTTGAGCTACAGAGATCCAAATTAAGTACTTCCAGTTGCGTTGGAAAGCTAACATTCAGAGCTTTCCAACCATATATAATAGTCCATGGTGGAGCACAAGATTGGAGCCAAACCAGAGTCATCTTTAGGCCCTAAAAACAAGAACATGAAGTGAAATTCAAGAAAGCTAGAGATTGGCCTTGGGGTGTGGGTCGAGCACGTTGCCAACGTGCCACAAGGGGGGCGTGTTTTGCAACAACGCCAGCCCCAAGTCCTTGCCTTAGGAGAGTGATGCACGGGCACGTTGCCAACTTGGGGTTGAGGGTGCGTTATTCACAACAACTTGGCAACAACTTGGCAGCTTGACCTTACCTTCTTTGAGGAACCATAACTTGAGCTAGGAAAGTCCAATTGAGGTGATTCCAGTGGCATTAGAAAATAGACATCAAGAGCTTTCCAATGATGTATGATAGTCCATATTGAAGCTGAAGGTTGACACTCAAATTCTGGGCTACATTTAGCATGAAAGTAAGGCCAAGAAGAGGAAAAGCAAGTTGTTGGCAACAACTTGGGCTAGCAACGCCCAAGTCTCATACTTCATGCCCAGGAAATTGTCCTGCACGTTGCCAACGTGCATTTGGCCTGGAGTTAGTGCCAATAACGCCCTCAATGGGCCAGAATTGGTGCCAACTTGCTCTACTTCCCCTATTCCTCACAAAGGCCAGAAACTTCATCAATTGAGCCAAGAATTCAACAAAGAGGAAGCCCATCTTGCCAACCCACTTGAAGATCTTTAGGACTAGTATAAATAGAGATTGAGTTTGGACTTTTGGATGGGGACATTTTTACTTTACTTTTTACACTTAGTCATTTTTACACTTTTTAGCACTTGTATTTGGAAACTCTTTTGGGTACTTCCGAGAGAAGACCCAGAGAGCTAATTTTGGTTCATCTTGGAACTTCTCTTCTTCATTTTCTTAATCTTCAAGCATTTACTTATTCTTCTTCATCTTTCTTTGCAATTTAGTTTAACTTTTGTTCATGGCAATTGTTGTTGAAATTGGAGCAATGACTCACTAAACCCCACTTTCATTAGGGGGAGGAGCTCTGTTGGTTGGAATGAATTGGTGAACCCATCTTCTCTTTCTCAATTTTAGTGGTTGATCTAAAGAGGGAACTCTTGTTCTTCAAAGATTCAACCACCATCGAGAGAGGGGTTAATCTATATGAATTATGTGGTGAATTTGATGAATGAGCCACATAATTCAGTTTAGAGTTCATCCTTTCATGATTTCCTCAATCAATATACCTTGGTTAGTATGTGAGATGTAACTCTCCTTGGTTGAGATTTTGGAAATTGTGTGGCTGGATTAAAATTGAGCTTCATCTCTTCTCATGAACAATTAGATCACGAGAGTGGCAGTTGGTTACGTTGAGAGAGATTGAATCACCAAGAGATTGGGATTCAATCACCCACTTGCCATAGATCTATACCCATGATTGAGAAGGATTTGACTAACATCAATTCATGAAAACTAACATCTCTAATCCCTAATGATCCTCTCTATCAATAATTCTCATTTCTCTTGCTCTAGTTATTTGATTACCCATTTCCCAATCCCTTTCTACATTCTGTCTATTTACTACTCTTGTTATTTACATTCTGTTCATCTACTTTTTGCCATTTACCTTATGTTCTTTAAATTTCTGCACCCTTTAGTTCCTTGCCATTTATCTTTGATGTTATTTAAGTTTCTTGCAATTTAAGTTTCAGTTATTTACTTCCATTTTATTTCTATATTCTTGTTCTTAATTGCCATTTAAATTCCTGTCATTATGTTCAAAAGTCACATTGCTCATAAAATCAAAAATCATGTTCGCTTGACTAAACTTGCCATTTAACTAAAGTTGCTTAATCTACCAATCCTCGTGGGATCGACCTCACTCTTTGTGAGTCTTATTACTTGATACGACCCGGTATACTTGCCGGTTATACGTGAAATTCTCAATTTTTACGTATCACCTGCCCTTGTGGAGGGCAGGGCAGGAAATTGTGCGTGCGGCCTTGTGCGTGCGTGTTTGGTGCGTGTGGTGCTGCAGGATGCTGCCCTGCCCTTGTGGAGGGCAGGGCAGAGTTTTTTGGTGTGCCAGATTCTGCCCGTGCGTGCGTGCTGTTGCTGCCGAGAGTCCTTGGTGCATGCCAATCTGGTGCGCTGGCTGTGCACCACAAAATGCTGCCCTGCCCTAGCGGAGGGCAGGGCAGTATTTCCAAAAGTGAAGCCCCGCGTTCGAAGCTCGTTGGAAGCACACGCTACTTCTTTTCCTTGGTTTTCTTGGCACCAAATTGAGGCCTAGTTCCTTGCTTCCTCATGGTGCCGAGTTCGATCCTTGTGGCAAGCATTGGTAAGCTTTTTCCTTGAATTATTCTTGATTGGAGCCCGATATTGCTCTTGAGGAGGGCAGGCAGAGTTTTTGCTCTCCTTGATCCTTGGCATCAAATTGTGCTCCGCCCTTGAGGAGGGCAGGGCAATGTTGCTTCTCAAGCTTGTTTCATTATGTTGCCCTCCTGGAGGGCAGTGTGCCCTTGTGGAGGGCAATGTTTGCTTCCTCCCTTCCATGCGCCACACTCTTTTCTCCTTGGGCCACGCTTTCTTAAGCCACGTTTTTCTTTTTTTTTCTTTCTTCACCTACAAGAAACCAAAACAACCACTCAAAGTATCTCTAAATTCACAAGGTTTATAATTCATTAAAAATCAATTAATTCTTGCTCAAACCTCATGATTTAGCGTCAATTTAATGGAAGTTGCTTGATTTAAAGAGGTTATGCATTTTCATTCCAAATCACTTACTTAGGATGCAAGAAAGTGCATAAAGACTAATAAAACAAGTGAAATTAGCTTGAAAAATGGGTATATGATGACTTGTCATCATCTGTTTTGAGGTAGTTAATTATGGGAGTTGATGACAAGTCATCATATACCCATTTTTCAAGCTAATTTCATTTGTTTTGTTAGTCTTTATGCACTTTCTTGCTTCTTAAGTAAGTGATTTGGAGTGAAAATGCACAACTTCTTTAAATCAAGCAACCACCATGAAATTAATGTTAATTCATGAGGTTTAAGCTAATTTTAATTGAATTTTAATTGATTTATAAGCCTTATGAATTTAGTGATACTTGGAGTGGTTGTTTTGGTTTATTTCAGGTGAAGAAAAGAATAAAAGAGAAAAGTGTGGCCTAAGAAAGCGTGACCCAAGGAGAAGGAAGTGTGGTCAAAGGAAGGAAAAGTGTGCCGCATACAATGGGGGAGGCAAGCATTGCCCTCCACAAGGGCACACTGCCCTCTAGGAGGGCAACATAAGGGAACAAGGCAAAGAAGGCAACTCTGCCCTGCCCACTACAAGGGCAGAGCACAAATTTGTGCCTTGGAACCAAGAAGAAGAAAATGTTGCCCTGCCCTCCACAAGGGCAGTATCGAGCTCACCAAGGAAGAAAATCAAAGGAAAAATGCCTATGATGCTTGCCACAAGAGTTGAACATGGGACCATGAGGAAGCAAGGAACTAAGTTCCATTACCGTGCCAAGAAACCAAGGAAAATGAATGAGCGTGTGTTTCTGCCCGGATTCGAACGCGGGACTTCATTTTGGAAACACTGCCCTGCCCTCCGCGAGGGCAGGGCAGCATTTTGTTGGTGCATGAATCTGGCGCACCAAGGGACATTTCTGGCGCACCAAATCACTATCCTGGCAGCACCAGCGCGCACCACAGCACGATCCTGGCAGCACCATATTTTTCTACCCTGCCCTCCGCGAGGGCAGGGCAGCATTCTGTGCACCAAGGCACCATTTTGGCGCACCATGGCATGATTCTGGCAGCATCAGCACGCACCGTGGCACATCTCTGGCGCACCAATTTTTCCTGCCCTGCCCTCCGCGAAGGCAGGGCAGCATTATGCGCACCAGACCGCACCAAGCCGCACCAAGCAAGCACCAACACGCACCAAATCCTGCCCTGCCCTCCACAAGGGCAGGGCAGCCTCCTGGGAGCTATTATTTTTGGGCCGAAAATTCAATTAAAATTCCAATTTAATTCATTTCTTCACCAAATCAAAAGCCCATCCAAATCCCAAAATCCAAGAATAGAAAGTGTATAAATAGGAGCTAGTTTGATGTAATTAGGACCTTTTGCTTTGCTTTTGAATTTTTCACTTTCTTTGAGCTCTGAATTTTATTTTTGCATTTTGGAACTTCTCTTGGTGTCTTCACTGAGATTTCAGAGAATTAGGGAGGAGAATTGATCTCTCTTCTTCCTCGTTCTTGCTTGAGTCTTTTTAATTTCCTTGTTTTGAGTCTTGGGTGTTAAGAATTGAGGAAATTCTGTCTCAATCTCCACTCAAGAACTTCTTAGTTTCTTTTCTGCATAATTGAATCTATTTACATTCTCTTTACTGCTTCTTCTTCAATTCCTTGTCAATTGCTTTGTGAACTTTGATCTGGGAAGGCAAATTGAGATCTAGACTTTGCTTTCTAGTCTCTTGAGACCTGGGATCCCATTTTACTTTTGGTTCTTCTGTGAACCCTGCTGCACTTTAATTTCATTTTCTGTTTGAATTTCAGTTTATTCCAATTCATCTTCTACTTTATTAATTGTTGCAATTTACTTTCTCTTTGTTTAGATTCTGCAATCCCAGTACTCAAATCCCTTTTATTTACATTTCTTGCCATTCAAGTTACTGCAATTTACATTTCTTGCACTTTAAGTTTCAGTCATTTAATTTCTTGTTCTTTAAGATTCAGTCTATTTTACTTTCCTGTTCTTTAATTTACTACAATTTCCCCTCTCCCTTTACATTCCAAGCAATTTAGCTTCTGTTAAATACAACCCACTCAACCAACATTTGATTCGCTTGACTAAATCAACCACTAAACTAAAATTGCTCAATCCTTCAATCCCTGTGGGATTGACCTCACTCATGTGAGTTATTATTACTTGATGCGACCCGGTACACTTGCCGGTGAGTTTTGTGTTGGATCATTTTCCACACATCAGGAGTCATCCATCCCTGATCCTGACCTGTTATGGCTAGGACTTTTTCTTCTTCCGAGATTGACGGGTTTGGTAGCATTTCTTGGATGAGGCTTCTATTGTTGCCCCCTGGTTTGGTGCTGGCAAGTTTTGAGAGTGCATCGGCTCGGGCGTTCTGTTCTCGGGGTATATGGCGGACTTCATATTCCCCGAGTTGTCCGAGTTGTTCTCTGGTTTTGTCCAAGTACTTTTTCATGGTGGGATCCTTGGCTTGATAGTTCCCTATTATTTTTGAGGTGACTACCTGTGAGTTGCTGAAGATGATAAGCTTTTGAGCTCCAACCTCCTTAGCCAGCTTCAAAACAGCTAGTGGTGCCTCATATTCAGCATGGTTGTTTGAAGCAGGGAACCCAAATTTAAGGGAAAGTTCGATTTGAGTTCCCTGATTGCTTTCTATTATCACGCCTGTGCCACTTTCGGATTTGTAGAGATTCCATTTTGTAGGGATTTCTGGGGTGTCCATAAACTTTGCAATGACGTCGGCCAGATACTGTGATTTGATGGCTGTCCGAGCTTCATACTGAAGGTCGAATTCGGACAACTCGACTACCTATTGCAAGATTCTTCCTGCTAAGTCTATTTTTTGTAAAATGCCTTTTATGGGCTGGTTGGTCTGAACCAGATGGTGTGGGCTTGGAAATATGGGCGAAGTTGTCGAGATGTTAGTATGAGAGTATAGGCGAATTTTTCTATTGTTTGGTAGTTTAGTTCGGATCCTTGTAATGCTTTGCTGATGAAGTACACAGGATGTTGCCTACTGTAGTCTTCTCGGACTAGTGCTGAGGCTACTACCCGATTTCCAACTGCGAGATATAATATAAGTGGTTCTCCTTCCCGGGGCCGAGCTAGGATAGGTGGCTGTCCCAGGAATCTTTTGAAATCTTGAAAGGCCTGCTCGCACTCCGTTGTCCATTCAAACCTCTTTCTCTTCCTTAGAGTGGCATAAAAGGGGAGAGATCTTATTGCTAATCCAGCTAGAAATCTAGACAAGGCTGCCAACCTTCCATTGAGTTGTTGTACTTTCTTGACACAAGTCAGGCTCTTCATGTCGAGTAGGGCCCGACATTTATCCAGATTTGCCTCGATTCCTCTTTGTGTGAGCATAAAACCCAAGAACTTGCCAGCTTCTACTACGAAGGTGCATTTTGCAGGATTAAGCCGCATGCCGTGCCTTCTGATAGTGTCGAATACTTGGGTGAGGTCGGACAGCAGCGTCTTTTCACTTTGTGTCTCTTTTAACATGTCGTCCACATATACTTCTATGATTTTTCCAATGTGATCCGTGAAGATCTTATTCATTAATCTATGATAGGTAGCTCCTTCGTTTTTTAGTTCAAAAGGCATGACGATGTAGCAGTAGTTTGCTTTTGGGGTTAAGAACGAGGTTTTTTCTTGGTCGGGTGGATACATCGGGATTTGATTGTATCCCGAATATGCGTAAATAAACGAGAGGTATTTTTACCTGGAGGAGGCATCTACCAGAGCGTCGATACTTGAGAGTGGATAAGGATCTTTTGGGCAGACTTTGTTGAGATCAGTGTAAACGGTGCACATCTGCCACTTCCCATTCGATTTTTTCACCAAGATAATATTGGCTAGCCATTGTGGGTATGTGACTTCTCTTATGAATCCTGCCTCCAGTAGGGCTTGTACCTGCTCTTCCACAGCTTGGGATCATTCTGGCCCAAGCTTTCTACGTTTCTGTTGTACTGGCCGAGATCCTGGGTAGACTGCTAGCTTGTGGCACATTAACTTGGGGTGTATGCCTGGCATGTCTGCAGCCTTCCATGCAAATAGGTCGATGTTATCTCACAAGAACTGTACGAGTGATTCTTTTATGTCTCCTTTTAAGATTGTACCAATATTGGTTGTTTGGTCCGGGATATCTCTGATCTGGACTTTTTCTACTTCACCTTCGGGTTGTGGGCGGTGTTCTTCCCGCCTCTGAGCTCTACCGAGTTCGATGGTGTGGAATCCTTCTCCTCTGCCTCTAAGGCTTAAGCTCTCGTTGTAGCAGTGGTGCGCCGTCTTCTAGTCTACTTTTATTGTAGCTATTCCTTCTACAGTTAGGAACTTCATGCATAAATGTGGAGTCGAGACTACTGCGCTGAGCTGATTCAATGTTGTCTGACTGATGAGTTTGATTCACTACCCCTTTTCAAAAATTTAGTGAACGAGATCTTTTGGCAAGCGCACCAAAATTATCGCCAAGTAATAACCCACAGAGGAGTGGGATCGTATCCACAGAGATTGGCAAATCCAAGCAGTTTTGATTGATTGATGAATTAGTCAAGCGGATCAATAAGATTGTGAAGTGCAGAATTGTAAATGGCATAAATGTAAATGACTAGAATATAAAGAAAAATAATAAAGTGCAGAATTAGAAATTGCAGAATGTAAAGTGCTGAATCATAAATGACTTGAATGTAAATGGGAATGGGGAATTGCAAAATGTAAAATTAAGCTATAAATAAATGGATAGATAAAAGTGGGAAAATTAATTGAGATTGGGAGATGTTGTCTCTCTGGATCAAATCTAGCTTAGATCTTCTTCAATCATGCAACTCATTGACCTCTTGGCAATCATGATTGATTGAGCCCCAATCCCTTGGTGACTCAATCTCTCAAATCTTGATCAATAGCCAATTCCTTGGTCTAATTGCTCATGAAGAGAGATATGCTTGGTCCCTGATTATACCACACACCCTTGTAGGTCCAGGTAGAGGGGGGATTATATGTCACGTATCCCATCACCAAAACCCAGAATCTATTCAAATGTGAGAAGGGATTTCAAGCATGGTTTCATGTTTCCTTTCCCAAGGTTCCCATAAAACCCAATTGCATTCAATCTGTTTCCCAAGATGATTGAACACTAAGTATTAAGAACGAAATTCCTCCTAGCAAATTAAGAAAAGATTAAGAGAAGAAGAATTTTACTATTATCAATCTATCAAGTACAACAGAGCTCCCTCTCTCAATGAGAGGGAAGTTAGCTACTCATAGCTTAGAAAGTACTCAAAAGTGGAATGTAAAAGTGGATCTAGAACTAACTTCTTAACCCCTCTTCAAAACTCTTTGGGGGTATTTATACTACTCCTAGTGAAAATAAAGAAATTACAAAAGTGAAAAAGGGAAAATTACATTTTGGAGAGAAAGAAAGCACTCAATAAACGTGACTCCTTAGCTGGCGTGTGGCTGGCGCTCCATCAGCGTGTCACGTGCCCTTCAAAATGGCTTGGCATGCCACGCTCAATCCTTCAAGTGGCACGCTCGTCCCTTGTCGACCCTGGCGTGCTATGCCTTCGAGCTCAAGTGGCACGCTATAGTGACATTCTTGTATTAGCGTGCCATGCCTTCGAGCTCAAGTGGCACGCCCTTTGATTTTTCCACTTCGTTTTCCTCTGGAAACTTGAACTAGCGTGGCACGCCCAGGATCTGGCATGCCACGCCCTTGTTGTGTGCTTGGCTAAGCTCTCTGGAAAGTTACACTAGTGTGGCACGCCCAGGGTCTGGCGTGCCACGCCCCTTTGTGAGTGAGTGGTTTCTCTGTTTAGCGTGCCACGCCACGAACTCAAGTGGCACACCCTAATAATGCTTTGGCCTCTGAATGACACTGGTGTGCTACTCCTGGTTGCTCAAGTGGCACGCCTAAGTGAAGAATAGTGATTGGCGAGCCACGCCTTCGATACCAAGTGGCATGCCCCATGTAATTGGCCTCTTCCACCCTCTCTAGAAACATATACCAGCATGCCACGCCTAAAGGTTGGCGTGCCATGCCCATGATCTTGTCTCGCTCCAGTAAGTGGCGTGCCACGCCTTGCATTCAAGTGGCACGCCAAAGTGACTTTTTGGAACTGGTGTGCCATGCCTTCGACACCAAGTGGCACGCCCAGTCCTATTTGCCTTCAGCCCCTTCTCTGGATTATTGTACCAATGTGTCATGCCATGTTGCTCAAGTGGCACGCCCATGTATTTGTGCATTCTTCAAGCTTGGCGTGCCACGCCTGGGTCTTCAAATGGCACGCCAAAGTGACTTTTGGAGCTGGCATTGATAAACCCCATTTGTAGGGTTTATCTTGTGCTTGATTTAGGGAATTTTATAACCTTTTACCCACATTTATCCATTGAAATAGCATGGTCTTATAACTTCTCCCTTAATTGTGCTTAAGAGTGAAAACATGCTTTTTAGGTCTTAAAATAGCTAAATGTAATTTACCTTGATTCCATTAGATGCCTTGATATATTTGTTAAGTAATTTCAGATTTAGGAGGCAAATATTGGATCAAGGGAATGAAGAAAAAGCATGTAAAGTTTGAGAACTCATGAAGAAATGATGGAACCAAAAAGCTGTCAAGCCTGACCTCTTCACACTTAATTGACCATAACTTAAGCTACAGAGATCCAAATGATGCGGTTCCAGTTGTGTTGGAAAGCTAACATTCGGGGCTTCGAAACAATATAAGATTTTCTATAGTTGCATTGTGCATAAGGGCGCGCACACGCACGGTACGTGGACGCGCCGATTGTGGCACATGACCCACTTAATGCAACACGTGGCCAGTGATTTTAGAAGCTTTGTGGGCCCATTCCAACTCATTTCTGATGCTATTTAAGCCAAGGATTGAAGGAGAATCAACATACTTTTGATCATTAGTCATAGTTTAGTTTTAGAAGTAGTTTCTAGAGAGAGAAGCTCTCACTTCTCTCTAGGATTAGGATTAGGATTAGGTTTAGTTCTTAGATCTAGATTTTAATTCATCTTCTTCTACTTCTATCTTCTCAATTCCTTGTTGTTACATTCATTCTTCTTCCATTCTTTTGTTGTAATTTCCTTTATGTTGTTCTTGTGTTTTGTTGTAGATCTACTTTTGTTTCTTCTACTCTCTTTGAATTCAATCAAGGTAATTCATAATAAATGTGTTTCTTTGATTGTTATTGTTAATTCCTTTCAATAATTGTTGTTAGATTTCATTCTTGTTGTCAATTTACTATGCTTTTCTTTTGTGCCTTCCAAGTGTTTGAGAAAATGCTTGGTTGGATTCTAGAGTAGAGTTTTATGTTCTTGGCTTGGAAAGGTAACTTAGGAACTCTTGAGTTACTAATGTCCAAGTAATTGATGATTGGGATCCATTGACTCTAGTTCTCACTAATTGAATTAGTGGAGAGTTAGGACTTATGGACTAGGATTGATATAGCTCATTTGACTTTTCTTTACAACTAGTTAGAGGATGATTTAATGAGATTAATCCTTGCCAATTCTCATATTGTGGTTAGTGATTAGGATAGAGATCCTTGACCACCAACCCTTGCCAAGACCTTTTTAGGCCTTAGTTTACTTTCTTGCCATTTATATTTCATGTTTCTTATTAAAACCCCAAAAATAACTCACAACCAATAACAAAACACTTCATTACAATTCCTAGGGAGAACGACCCGAGGTTTGAATACTTCCGTTATTAATTTTAGGGGTTTGTTACTTGTGACAAACAATCTTTTGTATGAAAGGATTATTGTTGGTTTAGAAACTATACTTGCAACGAGAATTCATTTGTGAAATTCTAAACCGTCAAAAATTCAATCATCAGGCGTGCCACGCCTTCGACACCAAGTGGCAAGCCCAAGTGAGGTTTGCTGGCGTGGCACGCCCCTTTTGTGTCCTCCGTTTTGCTCTCTGATATTTTGTACTAGCGTGCCACGCCTGGTCCCTGGCGTGCCACGCCCAAATGCATGCTTGGATTTCCCTTCTGGAATTTAGTACTGGCATGCCACGCTTAGCTCCTGGCGTGCCACGCCAGTGCATTTTTGTGGCATTTGCCCCCAAGTGACACGCCAGTCTCACACGCCCAACTTCTTGTTTGTCTTCTTCCCATTTTTGACACCTTTTTCACCTGCAATTCAGCACAACTCATCTCAAAGTAGTGTACCATAATATTCATATAATAATTCATGAATTGTACTGATCAAATGAGATTTGTGCTCTTTTATGGTCTTCTTTATGCAAGAAAGAATGGTAGATGATGCAAGTCATCATAACACCAAACTTAAGTTTTGCTTGTCCCAAGCAAATTAATGTGTGTAACCCTTTTTATCTTGAGGGCTTGGCTTCGAAAGATTGCAATAAAACTAAGAGTAAAGCTAAATGCCTAACATATGTATGAATGTTTTAATTATCATGGGAAGCTCTTGGGTCCTTGAGGGTTCACTCAGGTATAGGCTTTAGGGGTCCTTTCTATTAATTGTCACCTTGAAGTAGTAAAGGTTGTTTTGCTTTCTTGACCACGACTCTAAGTGTTTTGTCTCAAGAAAACCCTTTAATTAGGCTTTCAATTAGCACTCCCAAACCAGTTGGTTTTAGGGTACTGGGTGTTGAGACACCCCTAAGAATTTACTTGCCCAGGTCTCTTCTTGACACATCTTCACCACAAGCATCTACTTAGGATCATTGATTCTTTTTGAGCTTTTTAATGTTTCTTTTTCTTTTCTATCCTAGTAGTTGATGCTCAGAGCCTTGGGTCCTTATTGCTTACTACTTCTTGGTTCTATGGATATTCAAGGACACCCCTTAGTCTTTCCTTTGTTATACTTTCTAACCATGACTCATTTTCTTTTTAGTTCATCCAAGGCTCTACACTTAGCTTCTTGTTTCTTAGTTTGTTTGATGATCTCTCTTAGCCTTGGTCTCTCTTATTGTTTTTGCACAACTCACAATAACTCTTATGGAGAAAAACTCTAATTTTATTGAAGTTGTAAAGAAGACTTGAAATACATGGCATTTTCTTTCTTAAAAAAAGACTCATAAAAGCTTTAAACATGAATTGAAAATAAGCATAAAACATAAACTATCCTAGCATGATTATTCAAAAAGTAAATAAAGCAAAAGCTTAAACAGAATTCAGAAATTGGAGAATGTCAACCGTGGGACTCAACAACCTTGAGCAGCTTCATCTTCAGTTCATTGGCCCCTTCCCTTTGTCCTTTTTCTTGGGAGGGGATGAGCCACCTTCACCCGGCTTGGATGAACCTTCTTGAGCCTTGGTGTCCTTGGGCTTCTAGAATCCTAGCTTCCTCATGTAATCCTTCTCATCTTCCTTATGTTTGGCTAGGATCTCCTCTTGTCTGGCACTCAGCTCTTCCATCCCTTGCATGAAGGTTGGGTAACCTGGGTTCAGATCGGCAACAGCATTACACAAGTGATTCAGCTTTGCTTGCACTACAAGAAAAATACCCATTCAGGTACACTTAAAAAGTGTAGCCAAAAGTGAAAAAAATGATGCCTTAGGCTACGGCTACGCTTTTTGGGCTACGGCTACGCTTTTTGGGGTGATTCCTATTCAGCCGTTGCCTATTCTCAAAGGCTACGCTTTTCTGCACCAAGGGCTACGCTTTTGACATTTGGGAATAGGCTACACTTTTCAAGTGATGCTGTCCAGGACCAAAGGCTACGCTTTTCAGTTTTCATTTTTCCAGAATAGGCTACGCTTTTCAACGCTACTGCATCACTTGTAAAGCGTAGCCACATTGTATACCATAGCTACTTTTTATAAGCGTAGCCTTAGGTCCCTCTTTTTTTTTTGTATACTACAGTTACTGTATATAAGTGTAGCCTTAGGTCTCATTTTTTTTCTATATATATCTAATAATTATTAATACAACATAATAGTTAATAATATGATTACATATATAATAATTCTACATTTTTATTTAAATGAGTTGAATATTATAAAATAAAAATAAATACATAATTATACTTATAATACACTTATAATAATTATACTTATAAATGCTTGGTAAGAGAAGTGGCAAATTACTACAAAGTTACGAGCTTCAAGAAATTCAAAGAAATAACACACTTATAATAAATTGCAAATCAGTATGTTCTTCTATTATCATAGAAATATCATCATGTTAAGGACATTTTTGTTGGGGGGGACTATAAGCCAACTTGTTCAACTATTGAGTTACTAACTTCAGTCAGCTCTTAGTCAGGGCTCCTTGCCAATAGAGACACTTTCAGTCTTGCATCATTATTGTCAGCTAGTTGAGCTTCAAAATCTTCATCAAATGCAACTGACAGAGGTGATTTCAAATTCAGAATGATATATTGAAATTGATATTATAAAGCAAAAGATAGATAGCTAGGTAAATTAATTATACAGCAAAATAATTATGTTTTGTACCTGAACCATAGAGAGACAGTAGCTTTAGCTCCTTTAGGTAAAACTTTATAATCATAGGATTTAAGAAGTTCAGCACTGGCGAATGGATTCCCGCCAAAGGTATTGTAATCAATAATATACAAAGAAGTTCAGCACTCTTCTCTTGTTTAATTAATAAACAAATTTGCTTTCATTTCAATAAATGAAATTACTCGACCTATACAGAAGACTAAAAAATATTGCCAAGTGGTAAACAGAAGTATAAAACTTTAGACAACAGTCACAACTATCGGCAAGAAAATGTAAATAAAGGAATCATAATAAGGACCATTTATAAAAAACATTTGTATGATAAAATCAAACCTTCCATGCTCTCCTGGTTTTATACAAAGCATTACATCCTTGTCTGCAAGAACTGCACTCACAGGAAAAACTCCTCCACCCAATGCTTTCCCTAGTATCTGAGTAAAAAGATAGAATATGGTTCAACTCATAGTGCTGGGAAAGAATAAAAAGATATACAATTCACAAGGTTAAACTGATTTCTATTTTCTAACCACAACATTTGGGCGAACTTCTTCCCAGTCACAAGCCAGCATCTTCCCTGTTATTGCTAACCCAGTTTGTATTTCGTCTGCAATCATCAGCACATTATATCTGGTGCAAAGATCTCTAACAGCTTTCAAATAGCCATCCGGAGGAATGATTACCTTCAAATAAATAATAAAAACAGATTCTTCAGGCCATAGCTAAAGCATTTCTCCCTTTAGTTTTGCAAATACTATTAATATCCACAAAGAAAAGGGGGTTGGGGGAGGAAAAATAAAGTCATAAAGTATTGTGGATTTTAGCTTATCATGTCATGAGATATTCCTTGTGTACTAGGCCACAAACCCACACTAAGCATACATTCACTTCAACCTCATAACCTTGGAAAATGTAAAATATTAAGATATGACTACTGTTAAGATGATCTCATTGTTATACCTCATCTTTGGGAATTCTTTTCTTTTCATAACTCCACTTTCTTGCTAATTTCACAGCTATTTTCACTCCTTTAGCACCAGTATTCATGGGAAGAACCATATCATAACCAAGCATACTTGTCAAATTCTCAGCAAATGGTGGAAACCGATCATTGTAAAAGGCTCGAGACCTTAGGGTCAGCTTTTCTGCCTGCTCTGTTAAGGCTTTCAGAATTTTAGAATGGCAATGTCCCTAAGGAAAAGACAAGCACTTCAATAATTAGAAATTAACTTCTATAACTCATTTGGGCACCATTTCCAAATCAAAATTTGAGATCTATAGCTTAGGGAATAACCATGAGACAAGTGCATAGCAACCAAAGGACATCATCACGCACTTCAATCATGAAAAAGGAGCAATGCTTTAATACCAGAATTCATGTAAATGCCAAGCACCTCTGAGCAGGAACAGGGAGATCTGGTACTCCTCCAGAAGAATTGCCATATAAATATAAAAGTAGAGTTTAGTGGAGCATCACTTCTTATTTGTTTGCACCACAACAAGATTAATGATAATGCCTTCACAGATATAACCTGCTTGATTAAACACAACAATCAGATGAAGTTGCAAAAATAAGATTACCCTTAATCAAAGCAAATTAAACAGATTTCATATATAAAATATAATTTTTACCTAAAAGTTAAGCAAATCAAAACAAGCTATATATATGTATTTCACAGATTAAAACTCCCAAATTAAAACCCCTAAAATCGGAACCCTAAACCTCTAAAATTTCAGACCAAATAGAAATCAATACATACATATTCAACGATGTGAGCACAGATAAGATGATGATGAGAAGTACGGAGATGACGATGGTGACGGTAGTGCAGCAACAGCGATGGTCAGAACAACGACGATCATCAGCGATTAGGGCACGGAGAAGACGATTAGGGTAGAACGGAGAAGAAGAGCGATGGTCAGTGCAGCAACAACGACGGTCATCAGCGACGGCGAGAATGGCGAAGGTGAGGGTTGTGTGCGACAGGGTTGGCGAAGGTGAGAAGCACAGAGATGAGAGCGAACAGGAGTGACGGTAAGTGGTGAGTGGTGATGAGTGGGTTTCTTCGTGATGGTGAGAGGGTTTCTGCGCGATGGTGAGTGGTCAGTGGCGATGGTGAGTGGTTTCACGATCAGTGCAGGGCTGAAGGAAAAAGAAGGAAAAAAGAGGAATTTACACAAATTTCACTAAGTGTTTCGAGAAAAAGAGGGAAAAAAGTTACCAATTGTCAAGTTTTTTGCTTTAGATAATTTAGGCATCACTTTTTAAGTGTACTTAAAACTTAACAAATAAGTTACCCTCTAAAAGCGTTTCCTTTGATACAAAAAGTGAACCCATAAATATTAATCTAAGGCTACGCTTTATAAGTGATTTCTATAATACCTAAGGCTAAACTTTTTAAATGATGCCACAATTGTGTATCCTTTTCCCTTATAAAAAGGCAACACGGAGAAAAGCGTAGCCTATTCATAGAATAGGCTACGCTTTTCAAATGTAGCTTAAAAAAAGTGTGGCTGAATGGGTATTTTTCTTGTAGTGTTGTATGTTGATGTCATACTACCTCCTGGATATGGTCCTGGCATCATAGAGATGCCTGAACTCGGCCAAGTTCCTCTGTTGCCACTTGCCTTGCTCTCCTATTTTGTTCAGTGTGTTTCGCACCTCTTTCCAGTCAAATTGTTCTTTCTGCTCCTTCATCATATGCTCCCAACTCTCTTGGAGTTGTTGAATGTTTTGGTTGACTTGGCTCCATTGTTGTTGCTAAACCTCCTTGAATTGATTGACATCCTCCCTCATGTGGTGTTGGTCTCCCCTTATTTGGTGTACATCTCCTTACATTTGTTCCCAATTGAATCCCTCTGAAAATTGTTGATATTGGTATTGTGCTGGTGGTGGTTGAAGTGCTAAAAATTGAGGTTGTTCTTGTGCCTCCCCCTCTTCTTGTTGTTGTTGTTGTTCATGAGCATGGGCTCTTCGTTCTCTAGCCCTGTTGAGTAATGCATGAAAATTAGTCTCTCAACAAATTTCCCTTCGGCAAGTATACCGAATTGTCATCAAGTAAAACTCACAGTAGAGTGAGGTCGAATCCCACAGGGATTGATTGGTCAAGCAATTTTAGTTAGAAGATAGTGCTAGTTGAGCTGAGCAGAAATTGGATTTAGAATTTGTAGAAAATTAAATGACTGGAAAGTAAATAGCAGGAATTAAAGTGCAGAATCTTAAATAGGGAGTTGGGGTAATAAGCATGAAATTAAATGGCAAAAAGTAAAGAGAATGGGTAAGATAAGATATAGGGAAATCATTGGGTTCAGGAGATGTTGCATTCTTCGGATCAAGTTCATTCTCATCTCTTCCTTAATCAATGCTTTCATTGATCTCCTTGGCAATCTTAAGTGATTGGATCCCAATTCCTTGGTAATCCAATCTCTCTAAGCTTGAACAATTGCCCAATTCCTTGATTTAATTGCTCATGGGAAGAGATGAAGTGTGGTAACTGATTATACCACATGTATTCCCAAATCAAAGTGTTGGTAGGATTACATGTCACAATATCCATCCAAACCCCAATTTGGTCCAACATGAGAAAGAATTTCTAGCATGATCTCCTCATCCCTTTTCCAAGGCTCAAAGGAGATCCAATTATGGAGAGTTTCTTTTCCAAGACAACCAACCAATTGAATTAAGATTGAAAGCTTTCTAATAAGATCAAGAGAAAAGAAAGAAGAAGAAGAATGAAAACTATAATTGATCCATCAAATTACAACAGAGCTCCCTAACCCAATGAAAGGGGTTTAGTTGTTCATAGCTCTAGAAATGAAAAATAGCAGAAAAGAAGAATCCATGCTAAAGTGCAGAAAAAAGTAAATCTATAGAGAGTAGTGCCCAGAAGTGCCAAGCTTCTCTCTAGTTCAAAACTACTCCTATATATACTACTCCTCATGATCTTCTAGTGAGTTCTTCAAGTCTTGGATGTGGGCTCTGGACCTTGAGTTGAAGCAGTTCTCATCTATAGTGGGCCCAGCTTGCAGAGAAATATGAGTTAGGCTTGGGCATTTAGTGGGATTAACATTGAGTCACCTTTTTGGGTGCGAGAACGTTAGTGACATTCACTTTTTTCACTAACGTTCCACCCTTATATACCCACGTTAACTCCAACGTTAGTAGTCTTAACGTGACTACTAACGTCTCCTATTCAATCCTTGGCCAACGTTAATGGGACTCACTTTTCCCATTAACGTTGGCTTGTGCCCCTTTTCGCAAACATTAATGGGACTCAGTTTTCCCATTAACGTTGGCTTGCCTCTTGCCCCTACGTTAAGTCTCACGTTAGCTTAGCTAATGTGGCTCTTAACATGGGTGTTCTTCACCTTCGAGAGAGTTAGTGACACTCACTTCTGTCACCAACGCTCCAATAGCCTAAAGTTCCTACGTTAGGACTCACGTTAACTAAGTTAACTTGGCTCTTAACGTAGTAAATGAAGCCATCTCCCAACGTTAGTGACAAAAGTGAGTGTCACTAACGTTGGTTCTTTGAATTCAACTCCACGTTAACTTTCATGTTAACAATCTTAACGTGAGAATTAACGTAGGCAATGCTAATGATCCAACGTTAGTGACAAAAGTGAGTGTCACTAACGTTGGCGTTGTTGCTCCTCTTCCACGTTAGAGTTCACGTTAACTAAGTTAACGTGACTCTTAACGTGGGGCATTGCCTAGTTTCCCAACGTTAGTGGTGTTCACTTTTCTCATTAACGTGGAGTTCCCCTTTTTCTTCTACGTTAACTACCACATTAACTTAGTTAACGTGGCTATTAACGTGAGCTATGGATGGCTTCGCAGGCGTTATTAGTGATCACTTTTCTCATTAACGTTGCAAGCTCATTGCCATTCCACGTTAGTGTTCTCATTAACTAAGTTAACGTGATTGCTAACGTGGTTCTTCCATGCTTCATTTGTCCTGAAATCAAGCAATTAATGTGCATCAAAGCTCTAGCCAAAGTCATGAGATTGTGCATCATCAAGTTATCATGCAATTCTAGCAAAAATCTCATGAAATTATGCAAAATTCACAATAGTTGCTTGAATCAATATGTAAGTGTATTTTCACCCAAAACTTGCCTTATTCACTAAGAAAATGCATGAAACTACCCTAAAACAGCAAAGAAAAGGTCAGTGAACTGGCCTAGATGCCTTGGCATCATTGAGTGGGTGGACAGCCACCACTTTTGCCATCTTCTTGGAAGTGATGAACTTATCTTGCTTCACAAGCACCTCATCAATAATCTTTTCAACTCCAGCTTCATCACACAGCCTTTGTATGAGGCTGGAGAATGCCAACCAAGTGTTGTCACTGGTGCTTTTCAGCACTTTGTTGATGTTGTTGGCAATCATCTCCCCCACATTGATGTTCTCTCCTCTCATGATGCTGTAGATGAGCACAGCTCTCTCCTTGGTCACCTTCGAAGTGTTGAATGTGGGGATTAGGGACCTCCTCACAAATTCTAGCCACCCTCTAGCTTGGGGGCTCAAATCTCTTCTCCTCAATTGGTTGGGTATCCCATCCTTGTCATTGATCTACTGCACGTTCATCACACATATTTCGTTCAAAATTTTCTCAAACCCAAGGTCTTGTTGCTTCATTATCTCTTCATAGAACTCCCTCACCAAGCTTTCTACCACTTTCCTTGGTGGGTTGCGTAGTAGTGACCAACCCCTATGTTCAATCTCAATGTTGATTTTGATGTGTTCATTCCTCCCTAGTTAGAATCCAACTTCTAGAATGATTTCCCTCTCACTCACCCAACCATAAAATTGGTTTTGGTTGAATGCAGAGAGGAATATATAGGTGTTGAAAGAGCTTGAGGATCCAAAGGTTGGTTCCCTGGTTCTTCTTTTCTTTGAGGCTGAGCTTTTTGGTGGTGCCCTTAGGTTGGAGAGTGTGAAAAAATAGGGGGGTGAAAGAAAGAGAAGGCAAAATAAGGTTTTGCTCCAACACCAAACTTAGGACTTGATTGTCCCAATCAAGAAAAAGAAAGAAAATAGGGGATAGAAGAAGAAGAAAGGATATACGAAGGTGAGTGTTGTAGGGTTGTTGAAGTGGGAGAGGAGATGGGGAGTAAGGCTTTTATAATGGGTGAATGATGTTGTTCGAAGGTGGGAAATAAAAGGGATTAAATGTTTTCCCACATTGGGAAGTGGCGCCTAGCGTGGGAAGAGGCGCCAACTCTTTTCTCACTGTGTCTTCTGCGTGTGTTGAGTTCCAAAGTGCAAGTACACTTTGACTTCCTTGTTTTGTGAGTTGTTTACCATGTGGGCCCCATCTTCTCTCCTGAAATTGAAACTGAACCCATTAGTGATGATAAAATAACCTCTTCACATTCCTTCTTATTAAGAATAAATTGGGTTGCAACTGATGGGTGTCCCTTGGGACACCAAACTTAATTTCTTGGCATCTTAATAAATTGATTTCATCATTGTGTATTTAATGTGTTCATAAGAGTGGAATAATATCAATCTTTTTATTTTCTTTTGATTCCAAACTCCTCTGAACTCATTAAATCATGTTCATTCCTTACCCAAAATATTAAGTGCTTTCAAATTGGGTGATTTGGGCTGCTATGTTATCATTGGTGGTGGCCACACCAAACTTAATCTCTGGGCTTACTCTTCAAAATCAAACTTGTTAATTGTTTGTAAGCCTAGATTAAGTGGGTAAGAGGCCACACCAAACTTAACACTTTAGCTAGTTCTCAGCCCATTCACTCATCATTAGTTATGCATTCATCAAGTTGCAAATCCCAAATAAAAAGAAACAAAAGAGTGTAAAGAAGATCTAACTATCAAAGCTAACATCAAACTTTCTAATCTACAATTGTAAACTAATTCCTAATTACTGAAATTAAGCTATCTACTTCATAGAATTTAAACTTCATTTAAGAAAAGTAATTAAATTAAAAAGGATAAAGTGTTGGGGTGCCTCCCAACTAGCGCTTCTTTATTGTCATTAGCTAGACATTCTTTCATCTTTAGCTGAGCTTGTAGCTCACTCTCTGCTCCTCCAATGAGCCTCCCATGTAGTGTTTGAGTCTATGACCATTGACAGAAAAAGTTCTCTGGGTCTTGTCTTCCATGAGCTCCACATGACCATAGGAAAACACCTTGAGTATGGTGAAAGGTCCTAACCATTGAGACTTAAGTTTTCCAGGGAAGAACTTGAGTCTTGAGTTGTAGAGTAACACCTTCTGCCCTTCAGTGAACTCTCTTCTTGCTATCTTTTGGTCATGCCACCTTTTTGTATTTTCTTTGTAGATTTTTGCATTCTCATATGCTTGATTTCTAAACTCTTCCAGTTCATTGAGTTGCATCAATCTCTTCTCTCCAGCAGCTTTCTCATCAAAATTCAGTAGTTTTAGAGCCTAGAAGTCTCTATGCTCCAGTTCAACTGGTAAGTGGCAAGCCTTGCCAAATACTAGTTGGTATGGTGACATCCTAATGGGAGTCTTGAAAGCTGTCCTGTAGGCCCATAGAGCATCATCTAGCTTCCTAGACCAGTCCTTTGTTAAACTTCCAACAGTTTTTTCAAGTATCCGTTTCAGCTCTCTGTTGGAGATCTCGGCTTGGCCGTTGGTCTGTAGGTGGTATGGAGTTCCCACTTTGTGTTTGACTCCATATCTGAGAAGGAGTGCTTCCAATTGTTTGTTGCAGAAGTGTGACCCTCCATCGCTAATGAGAGCTCTGGGAACTCCAAATCTGCTGAAGATATTCCTTCTCAAGAAGCTTATCACAACCTTGTTGTCATTTGTTGCAGTCGCTATGGCCTCTACCCATCTTGAAACATAATCAACAACCACTAATATGTAGCTATTTGAGTAGGAGGTCGGGAAGGGTCCCATAAAATCTATTCCCCATACATCAAATAGTTCCAGCTCTAGTATGTATTGCTGTGGCATCTCATTCCTCTTGGTTAGATTACCAGCCCTTTGACATTCATCACATCTTGACACCATTTCCTTGGCATCCTTAAAAACTATTGGCCAGTAAAATCCGGATTGGAGCACTTTTGCTGCTGTCTTTTCTCCACTGAAGTGACCTCCATATGCTGACCCATGGCACTGCCATAATACTTCCTGCCTTTCTTCATGGGAGATACATCTTCTTAGGACACCATCAATACACTTTTTGAACAAGTAGGGGTCGTCCCAGATGTAGTATTTGGCATCCTTGATTAGCTTCTTCCTCATGTGCTTCTTGATGTTAGTTGGTAGCTCCCCAATAGCCTTGAAGTTAGCTATGCCTGCAAACCAAGGGGCTACTCGAATCATCATCAATTATTCATATGGAAAGCTTTCATTTACTGCTACTTACTGTATTTCTTCTTCTTGTGGAATCCTTGAGAGGTGGTCAGCTACCTTGTTCTCTGCTCTGCTCCTGTCTTTAATCTCAATATCAAATTCTTGGAGCAGCAGGATCCACCTTATCAATCTGGGCTTAGATTCTTGTTTGGTAAGCAAGTACTTGAGTGCTGCATGGTCAATGAACACAATTACTTTTGAGCCAATGAGATATGATCTAAATTTATCAAAAGCAAAAACTATGGCCAAAAGTTCTTTCTCTGTGGTGGTATAGTTCCTTTGATTCTCATTAAGGACCTTGCTAGCATAGTAGATTACATGTACTTACTTGTCTTTCCCCTGTCCTAGGACAGCACCAACAGCAAAATCAGATGCATCACACATTAGTTCAAAGGGAAGATCCCAACATGGTGGTGCTATAATAGGTACAGAGGACAGTCTCTTTTTGAGTTCATAAAAGGCTACCATGCATTCTCTATTGATGCCAGGGCATCTAGGCCAGTTTCACTGACCTTTTCTTTACTGTTTTAGGGTAGTTTCAAGTATTTTCTTAGTGAATAAGGCATGTTTTGGATGAAATTACACTTACACCTTGATTCAAGCAACTTTTGTGAACTTTGCATAATTTCATTAGTATTTTGCTAGAATTCCATGATAAATTGATGATGCATAATCTCATGACTTTGGCTAGAGCTTTGATGCACTTTAATTGCTTGATTTTAGGGCAAAGGAAGCAAGAAAAAACCACGTTAGTATTCACGTTAACCTAGTTAACGTGAACACTAACGTGGAATGGTGAAAAGCTTGCAACGTTAATGAGAAAAGTGATCACCAATAGCGCCTGCGAAGCCATCCAAAGCTCATGTTACTTGCCACGTTAACTAAGTTAACGTGGTAGTTAACGTAGAAGAAAAAGGGAACTCCAACGTTAAGAGAAAAGTGAACACCAATAACGTTTTCCTCCAACGTTAGTGGTAAAAGTGAACACCACTAACGTTGGAGAAATTGGCAATGATCCACATTAAGAGTCACGTTAACTTAGTTAACGTGAACTCTAATGTGGAAGAGGAAAACAAAAGCCAACGTTAATGACACTCACTTTTGTCACTAACGTTGGACCAACTAGCATTGCCTACGTTAACTTTCACATTAAGACCATTAATGTGAAAGTTAACGTGGAATTGAGATCAAAGAGCCAACGTTAGTGACACTCACTTTTGTCACTAACGTTGGAAGATGGCATCACTACTACGTTAAGAGCCACGTTAACTTAGTTAACGTGAGTTATAATTTAGAGAATTTGGGCATTTGGAGCGTTAGTGACAAAGGTGAGTGTCACTAACACTCTCGAAGGTGAGACACACCCACGTTAAGAGTCACGTTAACGTGAACTCTAACGTAGGAACAAAAGGAACCAAGCAACGTTAATGGGAAAAGTGATTCCTAATAACTTTCGCGAAGGGGTATAAGCCAACGTTATTGGGAAAAGTGAGTCCCAATAACGTTGGCCAAAAATTGAGAAGGCAACATTAGTGGTCACGTTAAGATCACTAACGTTGGAGTTAACGTGGATACATAAGGGTGGAACGTTAGTGGAAAAAGTAAATGCCACTAACGTTCTCGAACCCACAATGGCACTCAACGTTAAGCTCACTAAATACCCAAGCCTAATTCATATTTCTCTGCAAGATGGGCCCACTAAAGATGAGAACTGCTTCAACTCCAAGATCCAGAGTCCACATCTAAGACTTGAAGAACTCACTAGAAGATCAAGAAGAGTAGTATATATAGGAGTAGTTTTGAACTATAGAAAAGCTTGGCACTTTTGGGAACTACTCTCTGTATATTTACTTTTCTGCTCTTTTAGCATGGATTCTTCTTTTCTGCCATTTTTCCTTTCTAGAGCTATGAACAACTAAACCCCTTTCATTGGGTTAAGGAGCTCTGTTGTAATTTGATGGATCAATTATGGTTTTCATTTTTCTTCTTCTTTCTTTTCTCTTGATCTTACTAGAAAGCTTTCGATCTTAATTCAATTGGTTAGTTGTCTTGAAAAGAAACTCCGTAATTGGATCTCCTTTGAGCCTTGGAAAAGGGATGAGGAGATCATGCTAGAAATGCTTTCTCATGTTGGACCAAATTGGGGTTTGGGTGGATATAGTGACATGTAATCCTCCTAACACTTTGATTTGGAAATACATGTGGTATAATCAGTGACTATACTTCATCTCTTCCCATGAGCAATTAAATCAAGGAATTGGGCAATTGTTCAAGCTTAGAGAGATTAGATTGCCAATGAATTGGGATCCAATAACTTAAGATTGCCAAGGAGATTAATGAATGCATTGATTGAGGAAGAGATGAGAATGAACTTGATCCGGAGAATGCAACATCTCCTGAACCCAATGATTACCCCATTTCTGATCTTACCCATTCTCTTTACTTTCTGCCATTTATATTCATGTTAATTTCTCCAAATCCCCATTTAAGATTCTGCACTTTAATTTCTGCTATTTACTTTCCAGTCATTTAATTTCCTGCAAGTTCCCAATCTAAATTCTGTTTAGCTCAACTAGCATATTCTTCTAACTAAAGTTGCTTGACCAATCAATCCTTGTGGGATTCGACCTCACTCTATTGTGAGTTTTACTTGACGATAATTCAGTATACTTGTCGAAGGGAAATTTGTTGAGAGACAGGTTTTCATGCATCAAGTTTATGGCTCCGTTGCTGGGGATTGATTTTGAATCAACAATGATTAAGTTTGAAGATCACTAGATTGAGCATTTTTCTTTTTGTTTATTTGATTCAGTCAATTTCTTTTAGTTCATTTTAGTTTCTTCCTCATCCCCTGCACCCTCTTTATTTTTTTTCATTCTTTCTTTCTTTTCTGTTGTTTACAATTTTGCTCACTAACCCACTAACTGTTTGATAATTTGCATCACTCACACAAACAATTACTCTAACAAGAATAGTTTCTTCATTTTATCTCCTGCTGTGCAATTTGTCTGTTGTATGACAGGGAGAAGAGAAGGAGTTTTAACATCCTTCGATTCAGAACCTGAAAGGACCCTTTGGAGACTAAGAAGGGAAGCTAGATGGAAAAGAATTATTGGTGCTGAGGAAGAAGAGGAAGAGTACTTTGAACCCAACATGGAAGAGAATTTGGAGAACAATCATGAAGAAGAAGCTCACGACCATGCTAGAGAAGGCCATGCAAACCGTGCTGGGCAAGAGAGGAGAGTTCTAGGCTCCTATATCAATCCTAATCTAGGAAACTGTGGAAGCAGCATTCAGAAGCCTACCATACATGCCAACAATTTCAAACTAAAACCCCAGCTCATCACTCTTGTTCAGAACAATTGTTCATTTGGAGGAAGTGCGCAAGAAGACCCCAATCAACATCTAACCACCTTCTTGAGAATTTGTGACACTGTGAAGTCCAATGGAATCCATCCAGATGTCTATAGACTGCTCTTGTTCCCTTTTTCACTCAGGGACAAGGCATCCAAATGGCTTGAATCCTTCCCAAAGGAGAGCTTAACAAATTGGGAAGATGTGGTGAATAAGTTTTTGGCAAGATTTTACCCTCCTCAAAGGATCAACAGGCTGAGAGCTGAGGTGCAAACTTTTAGGCAACAAGATGGTGAGACTCTTTATGAAGCATGGGAGAGGTACAAAGATCTAACAAGAAGATGCCCACCAGAGATGTTCAATGAATGGGTTCAACTTTACATCTTCTATGAAGGTCTTTCATATGAGTCAAAGAAGGCTGTGGATCATTCATCAGGAGGCTCTCTAAACACGAAGAAAACCATTGAAGAAGCCATAGATGTCATTGAAACAGTTGCTGAGAATGACTACTTCTATGCCTCCGAAAGAAGTAACACCAGAGGAGTAATGGAGCTGAACCACATGGATGCATTGTTAGCTTAAAACAAGATGATCACCAAGCAGCTAGCAGATCTTACCAAGAAGGTGGAGGAGAACCAAGTTGCAGCAGCCATCACTTCATCACCAGCTCAAGAAGGAGTGAATATAGGAGAAGAAGGTGATTGGGAGCAAGCCAATTATGTTGGAAACTCACCTAGACAAGTCCATGATCCATACTCAAAAACTTATAACTCTGGATGGAGAAATCACCCCAACTTTGGATGGGGAAATCAACAAGACCAAGGGCAAGATCAGAGATGCCACAACCTCAATTCCAACAACAATGTAACTCATCAACACACCTCACAGAGATCCTACCAACATCCATCTAACCACCCTTCTCAACCACCTAATCTCAACCCATCATCAATAACCAAAGATAGGCTATCAAAGATTGATGCTCTACTTGAAAATCTATGCAAGGAAATGCAAGATAGTAAAGCTTTTCGGGAAGAAGTGCAATCCAACATGCAAAATCAAGATGCTGCCATCAAGAAATTGGAAACACAGATTGAATTCTTATTCAAGCAAGCCCTTGGACACAACAATTGCAGCAATATTAACTCAATACCAAAGGAGGAATGTCAAGCTATCACCCTCAGAAGTGGGAAGGAATTGAAGGAGACCCACAAAAAACCACCAGAGAAGAAATTGGATGAAGAAAACAAGGAACACGAGGAAACTCAAACCTCAACCCTTAAGTCACATCAAGAAGGAGAAGCGCTCAAACCATGCCTCTCAAAGGCTCCATACCCCCAGCAACTGCAATTAAAGAAGAGGGGAGAAGACAACCAATTCTCAAGATTCTTGGAAATCTTCAAGAAACTACAAATAAACATACCCTTTGCTGAAGCAATAGAGCAAATGCCACTCTATGACAAGTTCTTGAAGGAATTGATGACCAAAAATAGAAGCTGGAAGAACAATGAGACTGTAGTACTCACGGAAGAATGCAGCGCCATCATCCAACACAAATTGCCCCAGAAATTGAAAGATCTTGGGAGTTTCCAAATCCCTTGTATCATTGGAGAAATCACTGTGGAAAAGGCCTTATGTGATCTAGGAGCAAGCATAAATCTAATGTCTCTAGCAATAATGAAAAAAATAAAGATTGAGGAAGCCAAACTAACAAGAATGGCCCTGCAAGTAGCAGACAGATCATTCAAATTTCCCCATGGGATAGTAGAAGATTTGTTGGTGATGGTGGGAGACTTCATCTTTCCAGCAGATTTCATGGTATTAGACATGGAGGAAGGAGCTAAGACTTCCATCATCCTGGGAAGGCCATTTTTAGCCACTGCCGGGGCCATTATTGATGTCCAAAAGGGTGAACTTGTCCTTAGATTACACGAGGAGAAAATGATATTCAATGTGTTTAAGGCCATGAGTTACCCACACAACTCATTGGGAGAATGTATGAGGTTAGACTCTGTAGAAGCCTTGGTACAAGAAACTCTTGAAGAAGAACTTGAAGCATCAACAGAAGAAGAATTAGCAGCAAGCAAAGAAGTTGTAGCCGCTGAAATACATGTTCAAGGCGTGCTAAAAGAAAAGAAGGAAAGAAAAGAAGTGCCCAAACTGAAGCTTAAAGCACTACCAACCACTCTCAAGTATGCATACTTGGGAGAAAATAAAAGTTATCCAGTGATCATAAATTCAGCCCTTAGCCAAGAACAAGAGGAAGAGTTGCTTCAAGTCTTACAAAAGCATAAGGATGCCATTCGATGGACACTTGTTGACTTGAAAGGAATCAGTTCAGCCATATGCATGCATAAGATACTCATGGAAGAAGGTGCCAAACCTTCCATTCAACCCCAAAGAAGGTTAAATCCAGCAATGAAGGAAGTAGTGCAGAAAGAAGTTATGAAGTTGTGGCAGGGAGGAGTAATCTATCCAATTTCAGATAGTCAATGGGTCAGTCCAGTTCAACTGGTTCCCAAGAAAGGCAGAATCACTATAGTGCCCAACGAAAGGAATGAGCTAATCCCTACAAGAACCATCACAGGCTGGAGAATGTGTATTGACTATAGGAAGCTCAATGAAGTCACAAGAAAATATCATTTTCCACTTCCCTTCATGGATCAAATGTTGGAAAGACTTGCGGGACATGCATATTATTGTTTTCTAGATGGTTATTCAGGATATAACCAAATAGTGGTTGATCCAAGAGACCAAGAGAAAACATCATTCACCTGCCCATATGGAGTGTTTGCCTACAGGCGCATGCCATTTGGGCTATGTAATGCACCCGCAACTTTTCAATGCTGCATGCTCTCCATCTTTTCAGATATGATAGAGAAGTTCATTGAAGTTTTCATGGATGACTTCTCAGTATTTGGAGATTCCTTCCCTAATTGCCTAAACCATCTTGCCTCGGTATTGAAAAGATGTCAAGAAACCAATTTAGTCTTGAACTAGGAAAAATGTCATTTCATGGTGATAGAGGGAATAGTTCTTGGCCATAAATTTTCTAATCAAGGCATTGAGGTAGACAGAGCTAAGGTGGAGCTAATTGAAAAGTTACCTCCACGAAGTGATATCAAGGCAATTAGGAGCTTTTTGGGACATGCTGGCTTCTACAGAAGGTTTATTAAAGATTTTTCAAAGATAGCCAAGCCCTTAAGCAATCTCCTGATGTCTGATACACCATTTATTTTTGATGAGAAATGCATGCTAGCATTTGAAAACTTGATAAAGAGGCTATCCTCAGCTCCTATCATCACCCCACCTGATTGGAATTTACCATTTGAACTGATGTGTGATGCATCTAATTTCGCAGTTGGGGTAGTGTTAGGGCAGAGAAAAGAAAATTTGGTGCATGTGATATACTATGCCAGCAAGGTCCTTAATGATACTCAAAGGAATTATACCACTGCCGAAAAGGAGTTGCTAGCAATATTTTTTTGTATTTGACAAATTTAGATCATATCTTATTGGCTCTAAAGTTATTGTTTTCACTGATCACACAGCACTCAAATATCTATTTGCCAAACAAGAGTCAAAACCAAGACTAATCAGATGGATCATATTGTTGCAGGAGTTCAACATTGAAATTAGAGACAAAAAGGGTGTGGAGAACAAAGTGGCAGACCATCTATCCAGAATCCCTTGTGAGAAGGATGATGCCCATGATACAAGTGTAAATGAATTCTTCCCACATGAGCAGCTAATGATGATTCATAAAGCACCATGGTTTGCGAATATTTCCAATTTTAAAGCAGCCGGTGACTTACCCCCTGGAATCAACAAATATCAAAGAAGGAAACTCATCAATGATGCCAAGTATTTCATTTAGGATGAACCCTATCTCTTTAAGAAATGCTTAGATGGAATCCTTAGGAGGTGCATCTCAGAAGAAGAAGGACAAAAGGTCCTGTGGAGTTGCCATAGTGCTAGTTATGGAGGTCACTTTGGAGGAGAAAGAACTGCCGCAAAGGTGCTGCAATGTGGGTTCTTCTGGCCCACTATCTTCAAAGATGTTAAGGAATTAGTGAGAAGCTGCAACGAATGCCAAAGGGCTGGCAACCTGCCCAAGAGAAATGAGATGCCACAACAATACATTCTAGAACTTGAACTGTTTGATGTATGGGGAATCTATTTCATGGGACCATTCCCACCCTCATATTCAAACAAGTTTATCTTGGTGGTAGTAGACTATGTATCTAAGTGGGTGGAGGCAGTGGCGACCCCAACTAATGATAACAAGGTAGTCATAAACTTTCTTCGAAGGAATATCTTCACCAGGTTTGGAGTTCCACGAGGCCTCATCAGTGACGGAGGGAGTCATTTCTGCAATAGACCATTGGAAGCCCTACTCCTGCGATATGGGGTGAAGCATAAGGTTGCCACACCTTATCATCCCTAAACAAGTGGGCAAACAGAGATATCTAACCGAGAGTTGAAGAGGATTCTGGAAAAGACTATGGGGATATCAAGAAAGGACTGGGCGAAGAAGCTAGATGATGCTCTTTGGGCATACAGGACAGTCTTCAAAACACCAATTGGGATGTCCCCATATCAACTGGTGTATGGTAAGGCTTGTCACTTGCCATTAGAGCTAGAGCACAAGGCCTCCTGGGCCCTTAAACCACTGAACCTAGATAGCACTGCTGCTGGTGAAAAAAGGGTCATGCAGCTTCAAGAATTGGAAGAATTTAGATCTCAAGCCTATGAAAATACCAAGATCTATAAGGAAAAAGCAAAAAGGAGACATGATCTCAATTTGGTACCCAAAAGTTTCGAAGAAGGGCAACATGTGCTTCTCTACAACTCTAGACTGAAACTCTTCCCTGGGAAACTCAAATCAAGATGGTCGGGACCCTTTTTAGTCACAAAAGTCTCACCTTATGGACACATAGAAATAATGGAAGAAGGCTCAAAGAGAAGATTCACTGTGAATGGACAAAGACTCAAACACTACTTGGGCAGCATGGGGGAGACCCCAAACAGAAGTATAACCTCAACTAAGGAAAGAATCGTCAAGCTACCGATGCTTAAAAAGCGTTTTGTTGGGAGGCAACCCAACCTGAGGCAATTTCCTTTTCATAAGTCTTTCAATAAAAATTTCAAGTTGGATTCTCTATAGTGTGAGGAGCTAAATTTGGTGTTACACACCAAAAATAATTCAAGGGTGAATATAGGGCTCTAAGTTTGGTGTCCCACCAAAACTCCAGCTGAAGAGTGCATTGCAACCCTTAGTGATGAAGCATTCCTCTAGCAATTAGAGAATTTACTTGAAAGAGGCTTAACCTCTAAAATATAGATTATCTTTTTAGCTCATAGTTGTTTCTTAATAAAAAGCACACAAGATTCTTACATGCATCCAATTTGTCAAGTAAGCAAAGAACTAAGTTTGGTGTTCACACACCAAGTTAAGTTCTGAAGCTCTCAAGCACACATGCATGCTAACCCTTTTCCAAGTGCTTGGAGAACAAGCAACTTTCAATAGTGTTGCAGGAATTCAATCAATCTCAGGGAATGAGCATACCCCATCATCCAAGGAAACAGACAGGGATGCAAATACTAGGACGAGAATACCAAGGAAGATATCATGAGGTTGTTTCAAACCATCTCGAAATGCAGAACTCTAGGTGAAAAATGATTGAATAGAACCTACATCTTTTACTTGTTCCTCTTTATTCACATCTAAATGTGCTAGCTTAATGTCTTGAGTGTTCACTTTCATCTTTCTTACTTGTATGCTTGTCTCTTTAAGTTAATCAAAAAGAAAATGTTATGAAAAGAACAAGAGTGGAGTTATTTTATAAAGTGCATTCTAAATGTTTGTGGTAGGATGATTAGTAAGCTAAGTTGGTTCACCAAATAAGGAAAGAAAGCAACTATCTATCATGAGTCCTATGTTTGAGACACATCCTTTGAGACTAACTAAACAATAAGATCCCAATAAAAAAAGAGAAAGAGCAATAAAAGTGAAAAAGAAAGAAACACAATAAGAAACAATGCTAGGCACCAAGGGTTTCAAAATTGAGGCATGTATCTGTGGTGTTTATATGCAAGGGATATACTTGGATGAATAAGCTCTTAGGGATGCTTTATCACTTGGTAACTTGGATTAACTAATCCAGGATTATCAGCTGAAAGTCCACTGTTAAGAGTAACCTTTGCTATAGAATACTTAGTAACCCAAAGAGGTGCTGTACACAAAGGTCTCAAGAAAGGAAAAATAACAAACCATGTGCCTGTGGTGTGTATGTATGAGGAAAAGAGACTTGAGGGAGTAAGTCCTTAGGGGTGTCTTAACACCTAGCACCTTAAACCAACTGGTTTGGGAGTGTTGGCTGAAAGCTTATCATAAAGAGTCGCCCTCTTACAAAGCACTTAGCAAAAAGAAAAATAAACTTTGAAAAAAAAGGAAGGATCAATAAGAAAGAAGTCTCAAAGGATGCAATCAAGAAAGTGACTAAGGAGTTGATAAAGGCTTGAAACCTAAAGGGAAAGAACCTAAGTTGCTATGCATGAAACCCCATAAACCTGGAATGCTACTTCTATTTTATCTTCTTGTTCTTTCATTTCATTCTTCTTATGCTTCAGTACTTGCTTAGGGACAAGAAAGCTTTAAGTTTGGTGTTGTGATGCCAGGGCATCTAGGCCAGTTTCACTGACCTTTTCTTTACTGTTTTAGGATAGTTTCATGCATTTTCTTAGTGAATAAGGCAAGTTTTGGATGAAATTACACTTACACCTTGATTAAAGCAAATTTTGTGAACTTTGCATAATTTCATGAGTATTTTGCTAGAATTGCATGATAAATTGATGATGCATAATCTCATGACTTTGGCTAGATCTTTGATGCACTTTAATTGCTTGATTTCAGGGCAAAGGAAGCAAGGAAGAACCACGTTAGTATTCACGTTAACCTAGTTAACGTGAACACTAACGTGGAATGGTGAAAAGCTTGCAACGTTAATGAGAAAAGTGATCACCAATAATGCCTGCGAAGCCATCCAAAGCTCACGTTACTTGCCACGTTAACTAAGTTAATGTGGTAGTTAACGTAGAAGAAAAAGGGAACTCCAACGTTAAGAGAAAACGTGAGCACCAATAACATTTTCCTCCAACGTTAGTGGTAAAAGTGAACACCACTAACGTTGGAGAACTTGGCAATGATCCACGTTAAGAGTCACGTTAACTTAGTTAACGTGAACTCTAACATGGAAGAGGAAAACAAAAGCCAACGTTAGTGACACTCACTTTTGTCACTAACGTTGGACCAACTAGCATTGCCTACGTTAACTTTTACGTTAAGACCATTAAAGTGAAAGTTAACGTGAAGTTGAGATCAAAGAGCCAACGTTAGTGACACTCACTTTTGTCACTAACGTTGGAAGATGGCATCACTACTACGTTAAGAGCCACGTTAACTTAGTTAACGTGAGTTCTAACGTAGAGAATTTGGGCATTTGGAGCGTTAGTGACAAAGGTGAGTGTCACTAACACTCTCGAAGGTGAAACATACCCACGTTAAGAGTCACGTTAGCTACACTAACGTGAACTCTAACGTAGGAACAAAAGGCACCAAGCAATGTTAATGGGAAAAGTGATTCCCAATAACGTTCGCGAAGGGGTATAAGCCAACGTTATTGGGAAAAGTGAGTCCCAATAACGTTGGCCAAAAATTGAGAAGGCAACGTTAGTGGTCACGTTAAGACCACTAACGTTGGAGTTAACGTGGATACATAAGGGTGGAACGTTAGTGGAAAAAGTGAATGCCACTAACGTTCTCGAACCTACAATAGCACTCAACGTTAAGCTCACTAAATACCCAAGCCTAATTCGTATTTCTCTGCAAGCTGGGCCCACAAAAGATGAGAACTGCTTCAACTCAAGATCCAGAGCCCACATCCAAGACTTGAAGAACTCACTAGAAGATCAAGAAGAGTAGTATATATAGGATTAGTTTTGAACTATAGAGAAGCTTGGCACTTTTGGGAACTACTCTCTGTATATTTACTTTTCTGCACTTTTAGCATGGATTCTTCTTTTCTGCCATTTTTCCTTTCTAGAGCTATGAACAACTAAACCCCTTTCACTGGGTTAGGGAGCTCTGTTGTAATTTGATGGATCAATTATAGTTTTCATTCTTCTTCTTCTTTCTTTTCTCTTGATCTTACTAGAAAGCTTTCGATCTTAATTCAATTGGTTAGTTGTCTTGGAAAAGAAACTCTCCATAATTGGATCTCCTTTGAGCCTTGGAAAAGGGATGAGGAGATCATGCTAGAAATGCTTTCTCATGTTGGACCAAATTGGGGTTTGGGCGGATATAGTGACATGTAATCCTCCCAATACTTTGATTTGGAAATACATGTGGTATACTTAGTGACCATACTTCATCTCTTCCCATGAGCAATTAAATCAAAGAATTGGGCAATTGTTCAAGCTTAGAGAGATTGGATTGCTAAGGAATTGGGATCCAATCACTTAAGATTGCCAAGGAGATTAATGAATGCATTGATTGAGGAAGAGATGAGAATGAACTTGATCCAGAGAATGCAACATCTCCTGAACCCAATGATTACCCCATTTTTTATCTTACCCATTCTCTTTACTTTCTGCCATTTATATTCATGTTAATTTCCCCAAATCCCCATTTAAGATTCTACACTTTAATTTCTGTTATTTACTTTCCAGTCATTTAATTTCCTACAAGTTCCCAATCTAAATTCTATTTAGCTCAACTAGCATATTCTTCTAACTAAAGTTGCTTGACCAATCAATCCTTGTGGGATTCGACCTCACTCTATTGTGAGTTTTACTTGACGACAATTCGGTATACTTGCCGAAGGGAAATTTGTTGAGAGACAAGTTTTCATGCATCATCTATCAAAAACAAAAGGAGTATTTGAGATAAGTAGGTTGCTAAGGGGTTTTGCAATCTTTGAAAAATCTTTAACAAACCTCCTATAGAACCCAGCATGTCCCAAAAAGCTTCTGATTGCTTTGACATTACAAGGTGGAGGTAATTTTTCAATTACTTCCACTTTTGCTCTATTGATGACTTGCATCATTTACCTTTCTTTCTTGCATAAAAAGACCATAAAAGAGCACAAATCTCATTTGATCAGTACAATTCATGCATTATTTGATGGATATTATGGTACACTACCTTGAAGATGAGTTGTGCTGAATTGCAGGTGAAAAAAGGCATCAAAAATGGGAAGAAGACAAGCAAGAAGCTGGGCGTGTGAAACTGGCGTGTCACTTGAGGACAAACGCCATAAGAATACAAGGGCATGGCACGCCAGGAGCCAAGCGTGGCACGCCAGTACTAAATTCCAGAAAAGAGATCCAAGCATGCATGTGGGCGTGGCACGCCAAGGACTGGGCGTGGCACGCTAGTAATAAATCCCAGAGAGCAAAGAAGAGGATCACATGAAGGGCGTGGAAAGCTAGGTTGGGCGTGGCACACCGGTTCCATCAACCATCATGGACGTGCCACTTGAAGTCGAAGGCGTGGCACGCCAGTTCTGAAAGTCACTTTGGCGTGCCACTTGAAGATCCAGGTGTGGCACGCTAAGCTTGAAGAATGAACAAATATATGGGCGTTCCACTTGAGCTAATGGCAAGAATCGTGTTGGTTAGGAATTTCGTACTAAATAATTCTGTTGGTAGTATAGTTCCCAACCGACAAATAACTCTCGCATCAAATTAAAATATGGTTTTGTCACAGGTACAAACCCCAAATAAGAATTAACCGGAGTATTTGGACTCCGGGTCGTCTCACGAGGAGTTGCAATGAAGTGAATGATTATTGGCTATGAAATATATTTTTGGGGTTTTTTGATAATAGGCATGAAAGGTAAATGGCAATGAAAATAAACTAATGACTAGCAAAGCTCTTGGAAAGGTATGAAAATTAGAAGTCCTATCCTAATTATCCTCCTTAATTATGACCACAAATTGTTTATTGCTACCACTTCGTTAACCTCTAACCAAGGAGGAAAGTCAAGTGGATGAATTAACTTGATTCCACAAGTCCTAGCCAACTCCCAAGGGAAAGACTAGTGTTAGTGGTATCCAAATCAATTAGGAACTTCCCATTGTCAATCAATCAAAGAAATTAGATAACTCAAGCGTCACTAATTACTCCACCTAAGCCAAGAGTAAAGAGAACTAACAAAAGAAATAGAAAAGTACTCTTGGCTAGACATAGGTAATTGAGATTACCATCCTTGTCTACAAACCATACATTGATAATTATGAGAGGCCAACCTATTAAGTCTACTTCCTAAAAGCTTTAAGTACGTAATATCTACTCCTAAGCTTGAAGTACGTCAAATAGGCTTGATCACATCAACCCATAAGTCCCAACCTACCTACTAATTAGATTAGTAGTGGGTTGGCGTTAATGAGTATCAAATTGATCACCAAGGATTCTCAAATCACCAAATCATTGAGATCCAATGACTCAAGGTCACCCAATTCCCTTAGCCTAGGCCAAGAGTCAAGAAAACTACTCAAAAACTAGAGGAAACATTCTATCAAACACCTAATGTGCAATAAAAGTAAACATCACCAATTGCAAGAATTAACAAGATCCATAACCATAATGAGCAAGAAATCAACGATAGCAATGAAGATAAACATAAAAGAGACATGGAAACATAAAATTGTGTTAGAAGAAATTAAAATCCAACAATGGTTCATCAACATAAAAGAGAGAAAAACAAGAAATCAACAAGGGAAACTAAGAAGATTTAGACAATAGAACACTAAAATATAATGAGAATTAAAATCAAAAGAAGAATTGAAAGAGAAATTTGAGAGTGATTATCCTAACTTTACCCTAATTTCTATCCTAAATATAGAGAGAGGATAGAGCCTCTCTCACTAGAATTCTACCTAAAATATGATGAAAACTAAACTATGACTACTTTTTTCATTCCCCCCTCAATCCTTCGGTTCAATAGCATCAGAAATGAGTTGGATTGGGCCCAAAATGAGCTAGAAATCGCTGGCCACAAGTTGCTCTTTAGTGGGTCACGTGCTCAATCGGTGCGTCCGTGCACATTGCGCGTGCGTGCCCCTATACGCGAAGCAAAATATGGCAAAATTTGTATCATTTTGAAACCCCGGATGTTAGCTTTCTAATGCAACTGAAAACTCCTCATATGGACCTCTATAGCTTAAGTTATTGTCAATTGAATGCGAAGAGGTCAGGCTTGACAGCTTTACGGTTCCTTCATTTCTTCATGAGTTTTCTCCCACTTTGCATGCTTTTCTCCTCACATCTTCCATTCAATACTTGCCTTATGAACCTGAAATCACTCAACAAACATATCAAGGCATCGAATGGAATTAAAGTGAATTAAATTAGCTATTTTAGGGCCTAAAAAGCATGTTTTCACATTTAAGCACATATCAAGGGAGAATTACAAAACCATGCTATTTCATTGAATAAATGTGAGAAAACGTGATAAAATCCCCCAAAATAAGCACAAGATAAACCACAAAATTGGGGTTTATCAAGAAACCAAGCGTGACACGCCAGACATCACAAGCAAGATCTGAGCGTGCCACTTAGTGTCGAAGGCGTGACACGATAGGCCCAAAAACTCACTTTGGTGTGCCACTTGAAGGTCAAGGCGTGGCACGCCACTTACTGGAACAACACAAGATCATGGGCATGGCACGCCAACTGATGAGCGGATAATTTGTACGCTTTTTGGCATTATTTTTAGTATGTTTTTAGTATGATCTAGTTAGTTTTTAGTATATTTTTATTAGTTTTTAGTTAAAATTCACTTTTCTGGACTTTACTATGAGTTTGTGTGTTTTTCTGTGATTTCAGGTATTTTCTGGCTGAAATTGAGGGACCTGAGCAAAAATCTGATTCAGAGGCTGAAAAGGACTGCAGATGCTGTTGGATTCTGACCTCCCTGCACTCGAAGAGAATTTTCGGGAGCTACAGAAGCCCAATTGGCGCGCTCTCAACGGCGTTGGAACGTAGACATCCTGGGCTTTCCAGCAATATATGATAGTCCATACTTTGCTCAAGATTTGATGGCCCAAACTGGCGTTCAAAGTCACCATCAGAATTCCCAGCGTTAAACGCTGGAACTGACACAAGAATGGGAGTTAAACACCCAAACTGGCATAAAAGCTGGCGTTTAACTCCAAGAAGAGTCTCTACACGAAAATGCTTCAATGCTCAGCCCAAGCACACACCAAGTGGGCCCGGAAGTGGATTTTTATGTCATTTACTCATCTCTGTAAACCCTAGGCTACTAGTTCTCTATAAGTAGGACCTTTTACTATTGTATTTTGATCTTGGTATCTTTAGATCTTTGTATTCTTGGATCTTTGGATCTTTGATCACATTTTGGGGGCTGGCCTCACGGCCATGCCTAGACCTTGTTCTTATGTATTTTCAACGGTGGAGTTTCTACACACCATAGATTAAGGTGTGAAGCTCTGCTGTACCTTGAGTATTAATGCAATTACTATTGTTCTTCTATTCAATTCCGCTTGTTCTTGTTCTAAGATATCACTTGTTCTTCAACTTGATGAATGTGATGATCCGTGACACTCATCATCATTCTCACCTATGAACGTGTGCCTGACAACCACCTCCGTTCTACCTTAGATTGGGTGGATATCTCTTGGATTCTTTAACCGGAATCTTCGTGGTATAAGCTAGAATTGATGGTGGCATTCAAGAGAATCCGGAAGGTGTAAACCTTGCCTGTGGTATTCTGAGTAGGATTCAATGATTGAATGACTGTGACGAGCTTCAAACTCACGATTGTGGGGCGTTAGTGACAGACGCAAAAGAATCACTGGATTCTATTCCGACATGATCGAGAATCGACAGCTGAATAGCCGTGCCGTGACAGGGTGCGTTGAACATTTTCACTGAGAGGATGGGAGGTAGCCACAGACAACGGTGAAACCCTACATACAGCTTGCCATGGAAAGGAGTAACAAGGATTGGATGAAGACAGTGGGAAAGCAGAGAGACGGAAGGGACCAAGCATCTCCATACGCTTGTCTGAAATTCCCACCAATGAATTACATAAGTATCTCTATCTTTATCTTTATGTTTTATTCATCATCCATAACCATTTGAGTTTGCCTGACTAAGATTTACAAGGTGACCATAGCTTGCTTCATACCAACAATCTCTGTGGGATCGACCCTTACTCGCGTAAGGTTTATTACTTGGACGACCCAGTACACTTGCTGGTTAGTTGTGCGAAGTTGTGTTTATGCCATGGTATTGAACACCAAGTTTTTGGATTCATCACCGGGGATTATTTGAGTTATGAAAAGAAGAGATCACAATTTCGTCCACCAAGTTTTTGGCGCCGTTGCCGGGGATTGTTGAGTATGGACAACTGACGGTTCATCTTGTTGCTTAGATTAGGTATTTTTCTTCAGAGTTCTTAAGAATGAATTCTAGTGTTTCAAGGTGATGTTCTTATCATCACCAAAGCTGATTGATTTTCATCAATTTAGCTCTTGAATGCAATGTCCTGCTGAAGCTTGTTCAGCCATGTCTAATTTCTTTAGACTGAAGCTTTAGACTAACATTGCATGATTCCTGGAATTCTCATTAAGAATTTTGATACCTTTATTTTCTTTTTCCACTTAATTTTCGAAAAATTCAAAAAAAAATTTTACAAAATCATAAAAACCAAAAATATTTTATGTTTCTTTTTGAGTCTAGTGTTTCATTTTAAGTTTGGTGTCAATTGCATGTTTCTGTTCTTCTTGCATTCATGCATGTGTCTTCATTAATCTTCAAGTTGTTCTTGATGATTTCATTTTTAAATTCTCTTGACTTGAGTGTTTATGTGTCTCATATGCATTCTCATTTTGTCAGTGTCAGTAGTATACAAACTGCTAAGTTTGGTGTCTTGCATGCATTGTTATTTGATTTTAGTTGCATTTTGATTATTTCTCATTATTAAAAATCCAAAAATATTTTTAATTTGTGTCTTTTTAAGTCAATAATACAGAGAATTGAAGATTCAGAACATACTGCAGAGGAATTACACAGAAAAAGCTGGGCGTTCAAAATGCCCAGTGAGGAAGGCAAACTGGCGTTTAAACGCCAGCCAGGGTGCCTGGCTGGGCGTTTAACCCCCAAAAGGGTAGTGGTTTGGGCGTTAAACGCCAGAATGTGCACTATTCTGGGCGTTTAACGCTAGGATGGCACAAGAAGGAAGATTTTGTTTTCAAATCAAATTTTTTTCAGTTTTCAAAATCTTTTCAAAATCAAATCTTTTTCAAATCATATCTTTTCAATCAAATCTTTTTCAAAATCAATTTCTTTCCATTTTCAAAAATACTTGCTATCAATTAATGATTTGATTCAACATTTCAAGTATGTTGCCTTTTCTGTTGAGAAAGGTTTAATGTTTGAATCATATCTTTTCTTGTTAGTCAAGTTATTAATTTTTAAAATCAAATCTTTTTAAAATGTTTTTCAAATCATATCTTCTCAATCACATTTTTTTTAAAACCAATCATATCTTCTTAACCACATCTTTTTCAAAATAGTTTTCAATCAAATCTTTTTGATTTCTAATTTCAAAATCTTTTTCAAAAATCACTTTACTTCTTTCTCAATCTTGGTTTTCGAAAATCAACTAAAGTTTTTCAAAATATTTTTAAAATCCTTTTAAAATTATTTTCGAAAATTTCTTCCCCTCTTCTCACATCCTTCTATTTATGGACTAACACTATTCCTTAATGCACAATTCGAACTCCATCTTCCTTGATAAGTTCGAATTTTCTACCTCTTCCTTCTATTTTTCTTTTCCTCTGACACCTCAAGGAATCTCTATACTGTGACATAGAGGATTCCATATTTTCTTGTTCTCTTCTCTTTCATATGAGCAGGAGCAAAGACAAAAGCATTCTTGTTGAGGCTGATCCTGAACCTGAAAGGACCTTGAAGCGAAAGCTAAGAGAAGCTAAGGCACAATTCTCTGTAGAGGACCTAACAGAAATCTTCAAAGAAGAAGAACCCATGGCAGCCGAAAACAACAACAATGCCAACAATGCAAGGAAGGTGCTGGGTGACTTTACTGCACCTACTCCCGACTTCTATGGGAGAAGCATCTCTATCCCTGCCATTGGAGCAAACAACTTTGAGCTTAAGCCTCAATTAGTTTCTCTAATGCAACAGAATTGCAAGTTCTATGGACTTCCATTGGAAGATCCCCATCAGTTTTTAGCTGAGTTCTTGCAAATCTGTGACGCTGTCAAGACTAATGGGGTTGACCCTGAGGTCTACAGACTTATGCTATTCCCTTTTACTGTAAGAGACAGAGCTAGGATATGGTTGGATTCACAACCTAAAGAAAGCCTGAACTCTTGGGAAAAGCTAGTCAATGCCTTCTTGGCAAAGTTCTTTCCACCTCAAAAATTGAGTAAGCTTAGAGTGGAAGTCGAAACCTTCAGACAGAAGGAAGGAGAATCCCTCTATGAAGCTTGGGAAAGATACAAACAATTAATCAGAAAGTGTCCCTCTGATATGCTTTTTGAATGGAGCATCATAGGTATTTTCTATGATGGTCTGTCTGAACTGTCCAAGATGTCTTTGGATAGCTCTGCTGGAGGATCTCTTCATCTGAAGAAGACGCCTACAGAAGCTCAAGAACTAATTGAAATGGTTGCAAATAACCAATTCATGTACACTTCTGAAAGGAATCATGTGAACAATGGGACTAATCAGAAGAAATGAGTTCTTGAGATTGATACTCTGAATGCCATATTGGCTCAGAACAAGATATTGACTCAGCAAGTCAATTTGATTTCTCAAGGTCTGTCTGGAATGCAAAATGCACCAGACAGTACTAAGGAAGCTTCATCTGAAGAAGAAGCTTATGATCCTGAGAACCCTTCAATGGAAGAGGTGAATTACATGGGAGAACCCTATGGAAACACCTATAATCCTTCATGGAGAAATCATCCAAATCTCTCATGGAAGGATCAACAGAGACCTCAACAAGGTTTCAACAATAATAATGGTGGAAGAAACAGGTTTAGCAATGGCAAGCCTTTTCCGTCATCTTCTCAGCAACAGACAGAGAATTCTAAGCAGAACCACTCTGACTTAGCAACCATGGTCTCTGATCTAATCAAAACCACTAAAAGTTTCATGACTGAAACAAGGTCCTCTATTAGAAATTTAGAGGCACAAGTGGGTCAGCTGAGCAAGAAAATTACTGAACTCCCTCCTAGTACTCTTCCAAGCAATACAGAAGAAAATCCAAAAGGAGAGTGCAAGGCCATCAACATGGCCGAATTTAGAGAGGAGGGAGAGGCAGTGAACGCCACTGAGGAAGACCTCAGTGGACGTCCACTGGCCTCCATTGAGTTCCCTAATGAGGAACCATGGGAATCTGAGGCTCCCACTAAGACCATAGAGATCCCATTGGATTTACTTCTGCCATTCATGAGCTCTGATGAGTATTCTTCCTCTGAAGAGGATGAGTATGTCACTGAAGAGCAAGTTGCTAAATACCTTGGAGCAATCATGAAGCTAAATGACAGGTTATTTGGTAATGAGACTTGGGAGGATGAACCCCCTTTGCTCACCAAAGAACTGGATAACTTGTCTAGGCAGAAATTACCTCAAAAGAGACAAGATCCTGGGAAGTTCTCAATACCTTGTGCCATAGGCACCATAACCTTCAAGAAGGCCTTGTGTGACTTAGGGTCAAGAGTAAACCTCATGCCTCTCTCTGTAATGGAGAGGCTAGGGATCTTTGAGGTGCAAGCTGCAAAAATCTCACTAGAGATGGCAGACAATTCAAGAAAACAAGCTTATGGACTTGTAGAGGATGTTCTGGTAAAAGTTGAAGACCATTACATCCCTGCTGATTTCATAGTCCTAGAGACTGGGAAGTGCATGGATGAATCCATCATCCTTGGCAGACCCTTCCTAGCCACAGCAAAGGCTGTGATTTATGTTGATAGAGGAGAATTGATCATTCAAGTGAATGAAGAATCCTTTGTGTTTAAGACTCAAGGATATCCCTTTGTCACCATGGAGAGGAAGCATGAAGAGCTTCTCTCAAAACAGAGTCAAACAGAGCCCCCACAGTCAAACTCTAAGTTTGGTGTTGGGAGGCCACAACCAAATTCTAAGTTTGGTGTTGAACCCCCACATTCAAACTCTAAGTTTGGTGTTGGGAGGTTCCAACATTGCTCTGAGCATCTCTGAGGCTCCATGAGAGCCCACTGTCAAGCTACTGACATTAAAGAAGCGCTTGTTGGGAGGCAACCCAATGTTATATTTTATCTATTTCCTTTGTTATTTTATGTTTTCTGTAGGTTGATGATCATGAGAAGTCACAAAATCAATTGAAAAAGCAAAAATAGAAAGAAAAACAGAAAGAAAAACAGCACACCCTGGAGGAAGAACCTGCTGGCGTTTAAACGCTAGTAAGGCTAGCAGATGGGCGTTTAACGCCCAGTCTGGCACCATTCTGGGCGTTTAACGCCAGAAAAGGGCACCAAACTGGCGTTAAACGCCAGAGAAGGGCAAGAACTTGGTGTTAAACGCCAGAAATGGGCACCAGCCCGGCGTTTAACGCCAGAATTGGCACAAAGAGCAATTTTGCTCGCCACTTGGTGCAAGGATGACTTTTCCTTGACACCTCAGGATCTGTGGACCCCACAATATCCCCACCTACCCCACCACTCTCTCTCTTCTTCACCCATTCACCAATCACCTCAACACCTTTTCCCCAAAAACCCTTCACCTATCAAATCCCATTTTTCTCTTCACCACTCACATCCATCCTTCATAAAACCCCACCTACCTCACCATTCAAATTTAAACCACTTTCCCACCCAAACCCACCCTTCCATAGCCGAACCCTACCCCTCTCTTCACCCCTATATAAACCCCTCTTCCCTCCTTCATTTTCACACAACCTAAACACTACTTCTCTCCCTTTGGCCGAACCACAAAGCCATTTACATCTCCTTTATTTCTTCTTCTTCTACTCTCTTCTTTCTTCTTTTGCTCGAGGACGATCAAACCTTTTAAGTTTGGTGTGGTAAAAGCATTGCTTTTTGTTTTTCCATAACCATTTACGGCATCCAAGGCCGGAGAAACCTTTAGAAAGAGGAAAGGGAAGGCAAAAGCTTCCACCTCCGAGTCATGGGAGATGGAGAGATTCATCTCAAGGGTGCATCAAGACCACTTCTATGAAGTTGTGGACTTGAAGAAGGTGATCCCCGAGGTCTCTTTCAAACTCAAAAAGAGTGAATATCCGGAGATCCGACATGAGATCCGAAGAAGAGGTTGGGAAGTTCTTACCAACCCCATTCAACAAGTCAAAATCTTAATGGTTCAAGAGTTCTATGCCAATGCATGGATCACCAAGAACCATGATCAAAGTGTGAACCCGGACCCAAAGAATTGGCTTACTATGGTTCGGGGGAAATACTTGGATTTTAGTCCGGAAAATGTAAGGTTGGCATTCAACTTGCCCATGATGCAAGGAGATGAACATCCTTATACTAGAAGGGTCAACTTTGATCAAAGGTTGGACCAAGTCCTCACAGTCATTTGTGAAGAGGGCGCCCAATGGAAGAGAGATTCAAGAGGGAAGCCGGTTCAACTGAGAAGGCATGACCTCAAGCCTGTGGCTAGGGGATGGTTGGAGTTTATCCAACGCTCAATCATTCCCATTAGCAACCGGTCCGAAGTTACTTTAGACCGGGCTATCATGATTCATAGCGTCATGATTGGAGAAGAAATAGAAGTTCATGAGGTTATATCCCAAGAACTTTATAAGGTGGCGGACAAGTCCTCTACCTTGGCAAGGTTAGCCTTTTCTCATCTCATTTGTCACCTCTGTTATTCAGTTGGAGTTGACATAGAGGGAGACATCCCCATTGATGAGGACAAACCCATCACTAAGAAGAGGATGGAGCAAACAAGAGACCCCTCTCATCATCAAGTCCCTGAGATGCCTCAAGGGATGCACTTTCCTCCACAAAACTATTGGGAGCAACTGAACACCTCCCTAGGAGAATTGAGTTCCAACATGGGACAACTAAGGGTGGAGCACCAAGAACATTCTATTCTCCTCCATGAAATAAGAGAAGATCAAAGAATCATGAGAGAGGAGCAACAAAGGCAAGGAAGAGACATTGAGGAGCTCAAGCACTCCATAGGATCTTCAAGAGGAAGAACAAGCCGCCATCACTAAGGTGGACCCGTTCTTTAATTTCCTTGTTCTTTATTTTTCTGTTTTTCGAAAAATTATGCCTGTGTTTAGCTATGTTTGTGTCTTGTGATCATTAGTGTCTTAGTGTCTATGCCTTAAAGTTATGAATGTCCTATGAATCCATCACCTTTCTTGAATGAAAAATGTTCTTAATTGAAAAAGAGAAGAATTGCATGAATTTTAAATTTTATAACAGATTAATTATTTTGATGTGGTGGCAATACTTTTGTTTTCTGAATGTATGATCTGAAAAATCATAAAAATGATTCTTGAAGCAAGAAAAAGCAGTGAATACAAAAAAAAACGAAAAAAAAGGGAGAAAAGAAAATGAAAAAAAAAGAGAAAGAAAGAAAGAAATAAAGTTGTGATCCAAGGCAAAAAGAGTGTGCTTAAGAACCCTGGACACCTCTAATTGGGGACTCTAGCAAAGCTGAGTCACAATCTGAAAAGGTTCACCCAATTATGTGTCTGTGGCATGTATGTATCCGGTGGTAATACTGGAAGACAGAGTGCTTTGGGCCACGGCCAAGACTCAATAAGTAGCTGTGTTCAAGAATCATCATACTTAACTAGGAGAATCAATGACACTATCTGGATTCTGAGTTCCTAAAGAAGCCAATCATTCTGAATTTCAAAGGATAGAGTGAGATGCCAAAACTGTTCAAAAGCAAAAAGCTAAAAGCCCCGCTCATCTAATTAATACTGATCTTCATAGATGTTTTTGGAATTCATTGTATATTCTCTTCTTTTTTTTCTTGTTTGATTTTCAGTTGCTTGAGGACAAACAACAATTTAAGTTTGGTGTTGTGATGAGCGGATAATTTGTACGCTTTTTGGCATTGCTTTTAGTATGTTTTTAGTATGATCTAGTTAGTTTTTAGTATATTTTTATTAGTTTTTAGTTAAAATTCACTTTTCTGGACTTTACTATGAGTTTGTGTGTTTTTCTGTGATTTCAGGTATTTTCTGGCTGAAATTGAGGGACCTGAGCAAAAATCTGATTCAGAGGCTGAAAAGGACTGTTATGCTGTTGGATTCTGACCTCTCTGCACTCGAAGTGGATTTTCGGGAGCTACGGAAACCCAATTGGCGCGCTCTCAACGGCGTTGGAAAGTAGACATTCTGGGCTTTCCAGCAATATATGATAGTCCATACTTTGCCCAAGATTTGATGGCTTAAACTGGCGTTCAAAGTCACCATCAGAATTCCCAGCGTTAAAAGCCGGAACTGGCATAAGGATGGGAGTTAAACGCCCAAACTGGCATAAAAGCTGGTGTTTAACTCCAAGAAGAGTCTCTACACGAAAATGCTTCAATGCTCAGCCCAAGCACACACTAAGTGGGCCCGGAAGTAGATTTTTATGTCATTTACTCATCTCTGTAAACCCTAGGCTACTAGTTCTCTATAAGTAGGACCTTTTACTATTGTATTTTGATCTTGGTATCTTTAGATCTTTGTATTCTTGGATCTTTGGATCTTTGATCACATTTTGGGGGCTGGCCTCACGGCCATGCCTAGACCTTGTTCTTATGTATTTTCAGTGGTGGAATTTTTACACACCATAGATTAAGGTGTGGAGCTCTGCTGTACCTCGAGTATTAATGCAATTACTATTGTTCTTCTATTCAATTCCGCTTGTTCTTGTTCTAAGATATCACTTGTTCTTCAACTTGATGAATGTGATGATCCATGACACTCATCATCATTCTCACCTATGAACGTGTGCCTGACAACCACCTCCGTTCTACCTTAGATTGGGTGGATATCTCTTGGATTCTTTAACCGGAATCTTCGTGGTATAAGCTAGAATTGATGGAGGCATTCAAGAGAATCCGGAAGGTCTAAACATTGTCTGTGGTATTCTAAGTAGGATTCAATGATTGAATGACTGTGACGAGCTTCAAACTCGCGATTGTGGGGCGTTAGTGACAGACGCAAAAGAATCACTGGATTCTATTCCGACATGATCGAGAACCGACAGCTGAATAGCCGTGCCGTGACAGGGTGCGTTGAAAATTTTCACTGAGAGGATGGGAAGTAGCCACTAACAACGGTGAAACCCTACATACAGCTTGCCATGGAAAGGAGTAAGAAGGATTGGATGAAGACAGTAGGAAAGCAGAGAGACGGAAGGGACCAAGCATCTCTATACGCTTGTCTGAAATTCCCACCAATGAATTACATAAGTATCTCTATCTTTATCTTTATGTTTTATTCATCATCCATAACCATTTGAGTTTGCCTGACTAAGATTTAGAAGGTGACCATAGCTTGCTTCATACCAACAATCTCTGTGGGATCGACCCTTACTCGCGTAAGGTTTATGACTTGGACGACCCAGTACACTTGCTGGTTAGTTGTGCGAAGTTGTGTTTATGCCATGGTATTGAACACCAAGTTTTTGGATTCATCACCGAGGATTATTTGAGTTGTGAAAGGAAGAGATCACAATTTCGTCCACCACCAACCTTCAGGCATGGCACGCTGGTATAACTTTCCAGAAGGTGTGGAAGAAGCCAATTACAATAGGCGTGCCACTTGAGCTCGAAGACGTGTCACGCCAATGACTATTCTTCACTTAGGCGTGCCACTTGAGCAACAAGGCGTGACACGCCAATGCCATTCAGAGGCAAGAGAAGACTGGGCGTGCCACTTGAGATCGTGGCGTGGCACGCCAAGCAGAGGGGCCATTCACATAACAAGGGTGTGGCACGCCAGACCCTGGGCGTGCCATGCTAGTGCAACTTTCCAGAGAACTCAACCAAGAACACAACAAGGGCATGGCACGCCAACCTTTAGGCGTGGCATGCCAGTTCAAATTTCTAGAAGCAAGGAAAGTGGAGGAATCAAAGGGCGTGCCACTTAAGCTCGAAGGCGTGGCACGCCAACACAAGAATGTCACTATGGCATGCCACTTGAGCTCGAAGGTGTGGCACGCCAAGGTTGAAAGAAGGACGAGCGTGCCACTTGAAGGATTGAGCGTGGCACGCCAAGCCATTTTGCAAGGCACGTGACACGCTTGAGAAGTGCCAACCACATGCCAGCTAAGGGGATCACATTTATTAAGTGCTTTCTTTCCCTCCAAAATGTAAATTTCCTTTTTCACTTTTGTAATTCTTTTATTTTCACTAGGAGTAGTATATATACCCCAAAAGGGTACTGAAGAAGGGGTTAAGCAATTAGTTCTAGATCCACTTTTACATTCCACTTTTGAGTACTTTCTAAGCTATGAGTAGCTAATTTCCCTCTCATTGAGAGAGGGAGCTCTGTTGTACTTGATGGATTCATAATAGTAAAATTCTTCTTCTCTTCATCTTCTCTTGATTTGCTAGGAGGAATTTTGTGCTTAATATTTAGTATTCAATTATCTTGGGAAGGAGATTGAATGCAATTGGGTTTCATGGGAACCTTGGGAAAGGAAACATGAAACCATGCTTGAAATCCCTTCTCACATTTGAGTAGATTATGGGTTTTGGTGATGGGATATGTGACATATAATCCCCCCTCTACCTGAATCTACAAAGGTGTGTGGTATAATCAGGGACCAAGCATATCTCTCTACATGAGTAATTAGACCAAGGAATTGGCTATTGATCAAGATCTGAGAGATTGAGTCACCAAGGGATTGGGGCTCAATCAATCATGATTGCCAAGAGGTCAGTGAGTTGCATGATTGAAGGAGATCTAAGCAAGATTTGATCCAAAGAGGCAACATCTCCCAATCTCAATGAATTCCCCATTCTCATATATCCATTTCTTTATAACTCAATTTTACTTTCAGCAGTTCCCTATTCCCATTTACATTCAAGTCATTTATAATTTAGCAATTTGCATTCTGTAATTTCCATTCCTACACTTTAATGCTTTTCTTTATATTCTAGTCATTTACATTTATGTCATTTACAATTCTGCACTTCACACTATTGTTGATCCGTTTGACTAATTCACTAATCAATTAAAACTGTTTGAGTTTGCCAATCTCTGTGGATACGATCCCACTCCTCTGTGGGTTATTACTTGGCGATAATTTTGGTGCGCTTGCCAAAAGAACTCGTTCACTAAATTTTGAAAGGGGGTAGTGAATCGAGATCATCAAGTTTTATGGCGCTTTTGCCGGGGATTGGCTTAAATTTGACAGTGATTAATTTGATTGGAGAGCTAAATTAAGCAATTTAATTTCCTTTTTATTTTTAATTTCTTTAATTTAGTATTTTTCTTTGAATTTCCTTCTTCTTTGATTATCCCCATTCCCACTCTTCTAACTATTTGATCAATTGCACCACTCACAGTAACAACCACTCTAACAAAGTGATTCATTCACCCACTTTCTTTCTTGCTCTTTGTCTTGTTTATTTGTATGACAGGTAGGAGAAGCAGAGCTTCAACTTCCTTTGATTCTGAACCAGAGAGAACTCTCTTTAGATTAAGGAGGGAAGCAAGAGGGAAGAGAGTCGTTGGTGCTGAGGAAGAGGAAGAGTATTTTGAAACTAACATGGAGGAGAACATAGAGAATCATCATAAGGAAGAAGTTCATAACCATGCCAGGGGAGGCCCAGTCAATCATGATGGGCAAGAAAGGAGAGTCTTAGGCTCTTACATCAATCCAAATCCAGGGAATTGTGGCAGCAGCATCCTAAAGCCAACAATTCATGCCAATAAAGCTGAAGCTTCAGCTTATCACACTTGTTCAGAATAATTTCTCATATGGAGGAAGTGCCCAAAAAGATCCTAATCAACATCTCAGCACATTCTTGAGGATATGTGATACTGTAAAATCCAACGGGGTACACCCCGACATCTACAAACTACTCTTGTTCCCTTTCTCAATCCGAGATAAGGCAGCAAAGTGGTTAGAATCATTTCCCAAGGACAGCCTGACTACATGGGAGGAGGTCGTGAACAGATTCCTTGCTAGATTTTACCCCTCACAAAGAATCAATAGGCTGAGAGCTGAAGTGCAAACTTTCAGACAACAAGATGGAGAAACACTTTATGAGGCCTGGGAGAGATTCAAGGATCTCACAAGAAGATACCCACCAGAAATGTTCAATGAGTGGGTACAACTACACATCTTCTATGAGGGACTATCCTATGAAGCAAAGAAAGCAGTAGATCATTCTTCAGGAGGCTCGCTCAACAAAAAGAAAACCATTGAAGAGGTCATATATGTCATTGAAACTGTAGCCGAAAATGAGTACTTCTATGCCTCAGAAAGGACTCAAAAGAAGGGAGTGCTAGAACTCAATTCTGTAGATGCTTTGTTAGCTCAGAACAAGGCAATTGCGGCACAAATAGCAGCATTAACCAAGAGGATGGAGGCTAACCAAGCTTCAGTCATTCAAGACCAAACTCCTCAACAAGAAGGAAATGCATCATAATTTGAAGGTGACTGGAAACAAGTTAAATATGTGCACAATTCATCCAGAGCACCTTATGACCGACACTCTAAGACATACAACCGAAGTTAGAAGAACCACCCAAACTTTGGGTGGGGAAATCAACAAAACCACAACCAGGACCACAACAAGCCTTATCCATCAAATCAACAAACTCACAACACCAACTATCAAATAGGGAACCATAAACCTTACCATAACTCACAAAACACATTATACCATAACAACCAACTCATACACATCAACCTCAATCAAGATACACCATCCTCAACCATGCAATCATGCGAAATCAAGAGCAACTTTGAGAGGATGGAGGCTGCAATAGTACAACTGTCATCCCAGATTTCAGGGGCAGTCTCCTCCCTCATGGATAGACAAGCACAAACCGACAGGAGGATAGATGCTAATAAAGAGGAATACAGGTCAAATCTGAAAAATCAAGGTGCAGCAATCTCAAAGTTGGAAGCACAAGTAGGTGGTGCACAAAATTGTGATCTCTATAATGGCATTCAACTTGGTATACGCATTTATAACTCAGCACTTTCTTCACAACCTCGCACAACTAACCAATAAGTGCACTGGGTCGTCCAAGTAATACCTTACGTGAGTAAGGGTCGATCCCACGGAGATTGTTGGTATGAAGCAAGCTATGGTCATCTTGAAATTCTCAGTTAGGCAGATAATATATGGTTATGGAGTTTTCGAATAATAATAATAAATAAACAGAAAATAAAGATAGAAATACTTATGTAAATCATTGATGGGAATTTCAGATAGGCATATGAAGATGCTGTGCTCCTTCTGAATCTCTGCTTTCCTACTACCTTCATCCAATTCTTCTTACTCCTTTCCATGGTAAGTTGTATGTAGGGCATCACCGTTGTCAATGGCTACATCCTATCCTTTTAGTGAAAAAGGTCCAAATGCTCTGTCACAGCACGGCTAATCATCTGTCGGTTCTCGATCATGCCAGAATAGAATCCATTGATTCTTTTGCATTTGTCATCACGCCCAACAATCGCAAGTTTGAAGCTCGTCACAGTCATTTAATTCCTGAATCCTACTCGGAATACCACAGAAAAGGTTTATACTTTCTGGACTCTCATGAATGCCGCCATCAATTCTAGCTTATACCACGAAGATTATGATTAAGGAATCTAAGAGATATGCGTTCGATCTAAGGTAGAACGGAAATGGTTGTCAGTCACGTGTTCATAGGTGAGAATGATGATGAGTGTCACGGATCATCACATTCGTCATGGTGAAGTGCAACTAATATCTTAGAACAGGAGTAAACTGAATTGAATAGAAAATAGTAGTAATTGCATTAAAACTCGATGGTCTAACGACTAGGCATCCAAAGATATGCATGGCCGAATGGCTTGCCCCCAAAATGTGATATGAATTCGAAAATAGGGAGAAGGAACTGGTCTAACGACTAGGCATCCAAAGATATGGTCAAAGACCACTAATACAATAATAAAATGTCCTATTTAAACTAGACTAGCTACTAGGGTTTACAGAAGTAAGTAATTGATACAGAAATCCACTTTCAGGGCCCACTTGGTGTGTGCTTGGGCTGAGCTTGAGCTTTACACGTGCAGAGACTTCTCTTGGAGTTGAACGCCAAGTTGTAACGTGTTTTTGGCGTTCAACTCTGGTTCGTGACGTGTTTCTGGCGTTTGACTCCAGAATGCAACATGGAACTAGCGTTGAGTGCCAGTTTGCGTCGTCTAATCTCGAATAAAGTATGAACTATTATATATTTCTGGAAAGCTCTGGATGTCTAATTTTCAACGCCATTAAGAGCGCGCCATTTAGAGTTCTGTAGCTCCAGAAAATCCATTTCGAGTGCAGGGAGGTCAGAATCCAACAGCATCAATAGTAAAGTCCAGAAATGTGAATGTAGCATAAAAACTAATGAAAACATCCCTAAAAGTAGCTAGATCCTACTAAAAACTACCTAAAAACAATGCCAAAAAACGTATAAATTATCCGCTCATCACAACACCAAACTTAAATTGTTGCTTGTCCCCAAGCAACTGAAAATCAATTAGGATAAAAAGAAGAGAATATACTATAAAGCTCAGAATATCAATGAATATTAATTCTAATTAGATGAGCGGGACTTGTAGCTTTTTGCTTCTGAACAGTTTTGGCATCTCACTTTATTCTTTGAAGTTTAGAATGATTGGCTTTTCTAGGAATTTAGAATTTTAGATAGTGTTATTGATTCTCCTAGTTAAGTTTGTTGATTCTTGAACACAGCTACTTTCATGAGTCTTGGCCGTGGCCCTAAGCACTTTGTTTTCCAGTATTACGACCGCATACATAAATGCCACAGACACATGACTGGGTGAACCTTTTCAGATTGTGACTCAGCTTTGCTAAAGTCCCCAGTTAGAGGTGTCCAGAGCTCTTAAGCACACTCTTTGTGCTTTGGATCACGACTTTAACCACTCAGCCTCAAGCTTTTCACTTGGACCTGCATGCCACAAGCACATGGTTAGGGATAGCTTGATTTAGCTGATTAGGCCTGGATTTTATTTCCTTGGGCCCTCATATCCATTGATGCTCAAAGTCTTGGATCCTTTTTACCCTTGCCTTTTGGTTTTAAGGGCTATTGGCCATGCCTAGACCTTTTTCTTATGTATTTTCAACGTTGGAGTTTCTACACACCATAGATTAAGGTGTGGAGCTCTACTGTACCTCGAGTATTAATGCAATTACTATTGTTCTTCTATTCAATTCAGCTTATTCTTGTTCTAAGATATCACTTGTTCCTCAACTTGATGAATGTGATGATCTGTGACACTCATCATCATTCTTACCTATGAACGTGTGCCTGACAACCACCTTTGTTCTACCTTAGATTGAGTGGATATCTCTTGGGTTCCTTAATCAGAATCTTCATGATATAAGCTAGAATGGCAGCATTCAAGAGAATCCGGAAGGTCTAAACCTTGTCTGTGGTATTCTGAGTAGGATTCAAGGATTGAATGACTGTGACGAGCTTCAAACTCGCGATTGTGGGGCGTTAGTGACAGACGCAAAAGAATCACTAGATTCTATTCCGACATGATTGAGAACTGACAGCTGAATAGTCGTGCTGTGGCAGAGCGCGTTGAACATTTTCACTGAGAGGACGGGACTGTAGCCATTGACAACGGTGATGCCCAACATACAGCTTGCCATGGAAAGGAGTAAGAAGGATTGGATGAAGACAGTAGGAAAGCAGAGAGACGGAAGGGACAAAGCATCTCCATACGCTTATCTGAAATTCTCACCAATGAATTACATAAGTATCTCTATCTTTATTTTATGCTTTATTCATAAATCATTCATAAACATTTGAATCTGCCTGACTGAGATTTACAAGATGACCATAGCTTGCTTCATACCAACAATCTCCGTGTGATCGATCCTTACTCGCGTAAGGTTTATTACTTGGATGACCCAGTGCACTTGCTGGTTAGTTGTGCAAAGTTGTGATAAAGAGTTGAGATTGCAATTGTGTGTACCATGTTGATGGCGCCATTGATGATCACAATTTCGAGCACCAAGTTTTTGGCGCCGTTGCCGGGGAATTGAATGTCCTGACTACAGTTTCGCATTTGTTCCCTGCAATAACAGTGCCAAGTTTTGATCCGGCAACAACACCAAGTTTTTGGCGCCGTTGCCGGGGATTGTTTGAGTTTGGACAACTGACCGTTCATCTTGTTGCTTAGATTAGGTATTGTTCATAATTTTTAAGAATGAATTCTAGTGTTTCAGGGTGATGTTCTTATCATCACCAAAGCTGATTGATCTTCATCAATTTAGCTCTTGAATATAATGTCCTGCTGAAGCTTGGCTAGCCATGTCTAATTCCTTTAGACTAAAGCTTTAGACTAACATTGCATGATTCCTAGAATTCTTATTAAAAATTTTGAATCTCTTTATTTCCTTCTCCATATAATTTTCTAAAAATCCAAAAAATTACAAAATCATAAAAACGAAAAATATTTCTTGTTTGAGTCTAGTGTCTCATTTTAAATTTGGTGTCAATTACATGTTTCTGTTCTTCTTGCATTTATCATGTGTCTTCATTGATCTTCAAGTTGTTCTTGATGATTTACTTGCTCTGATCTTTAAATTCTCTTGTTTTGTGTGTTTTGTTGTTTCTCATATGCATTCTCAATTTGTTAGTGTCAGTAGTATACAAACTTCTAAGTTTGGTGTCTTGCATGCATTGTTTATTTGATTTTAGTTGCATTTTGATTTTTCCTCATCTATAAAAATCCAAAAAAAAATTAATTTGTGTCTTTTCAAGTCAATAATACAGAGAATTGAAGATTCAGAACATACAACAGAGGAATTATATAGAAAAAGCTAGGCATTCAAAACGCCCAGTGAAAAAGGAAAACTGGCGTTTAAACGCCAGCCAGGGCACCTGGCTGGGCGTTTAACGCTCAAAAGGGTAGCATTTTGGGCGTTAAACGCCAGAATGTATATCATTCTGGGCGTTTAACGCCAAGATGGCACAAGAGGGAAGATTTTGTTTTCAATTCAAATTTTTTTCAAGTTTCCATAATTTTTCAAAATTAATTCTTTTTCAAATCGTATCTTTTCAATCATATCTTTTCAAAATTAATTTCTTTCCATTTTCAAAAATACTTGCTAACAATTAATGATTTGATTCAACATTTCAAGTATGTTGCCTTTTCTGTTGAGAAATGTTTAATGTTCGAATCATATCTTTTCTTGTTAGCCAAGTCATTGATTTTAAAAATCAAATCTTTTTAAATTGTTTTTCCAAATCATATCTTCTCAATCATATCTTTTTGAACCTATATCTTTTCAATCATATCTTTTTAATCATATCTTTTTCAAAATAAGTTTTCAATCATATCTTTTTGATTTCTAATTTCAAAATCTTTTTCAAAAATCACTTTATCTCTTTCCCAATCATATTTTTCGAAAATCATTCTTCAATTTTTCAAAATGTTTTTAAAATCTTTTTAAATTCATTTTCGAAAATTTCTTTCCCTCTTCTCACATCCTTCTATTTATGGACTAACATGTACAATTCGAACTCTGTCTTTCTAAGTTCGAATTCTTCTACCTTTTCCTTCTATTTTTCTTTTCCTCTGACACCTCAAGGAATCTCTATACTGTGACATAGAGGATTCCATATTTTCTTGTTCTCTTCTCTTTTATATGAGCAGGAGCAAATACAAAGGCATTCTTGTTGAGGCTGACCCTGAACCTGAAAGGACCTTGAAGTGAAAGCTAAGAGAAGCTAAAGCACAACTCTCTGTAGAGAACCTAGCAGAATTCTTCAAAGAAGAAGACATGGCAGCCGAAAACAACAACAATGCCAACAATGCAAGGAAGGTGCTGGGTGACTTTACTGCACATACTCCCGACTTTTATGGGAGAAGCATCTCTATCCCTGCCATTGGAGCAAACAACTTTGAGCTTAAGCCTCAATTAGTTTCTCTAATGCAACAGAATTGCAAGTTCCATGGACTTCCATTGGAAGATCCTCATCAATTTTTAGCTGAATTCTTGCAAATCTGTGACACTGTCAAGACCAATGGGGTTAACCCTGAGGTCTACAGACTTATGCTATTCCCTTTTGCTATAAGAGACAGAGCTAGGATATGGTTGGATTCACAACCTAAAGAAAGCCTGAACTCTTGGGAAAAGCTAGTCAATGCCTTCTTGGCAAAGTTCTTTCCACCTCAAAAATTGAGTAAGCTTAGAGTGGAAGTCCAAACCTTCAGACAGAAGGAAGGTGAATCCCTCTATGAAGCTTGGGAAAGATACAAACAATTAATCAGAAAGTGACCTTCTGACATGCTTTCTAAATGGAGCATCATAGGCATCTTCTATGATGGCCTGTCTGAAATGTCCTAGATGTCATTGGATAGCTCTGCTGGAGGATCTCTTCATCTGAAGAAGACGCTTGCAGAAGCTCAATAACTCATTGAAATGGTTGCAAATAACCAGGTACACTTCTGAAAGGAATCCTGTGAACAATGGGACGAATCAGAAGAAAGGAGTTCTTAAGATTGATACTCTGAATGCCATATTGGCTCAGAACAAAATATTGACTCAGCAAGTCAATATGATTTCTCAAAGTCTGTCTGGAATGCAAGCTGCACCAGGCAGTACTAAGGATGCTTCATCTGAAGAAGAAGCTTATGATCCTGAGAACCCTTCAATGGAAGAGGTGAATTACATGGGAGAACCCTATGGAAACACCTATAATCCTTCATGGAGAAATCATCCAAATCTCTCATGGAAGGATCAACAGAGACCTCAACAAGGTTTCAACAACAATAATGGTGGAAGAAACAGGTTTAGCAATGGCAAGCCTTTTCCATCATCTTCTCAGCAACAGACAGAGGATTCTAAGCAGAGCCACTCTGACTTAGCAACCATGGTCTCTGATCTAATCAAAACCACTCAAAGTTTCATGACTGAAACAAGGTCCTCCATTAGAAACTTAGAGGCACAAGTGGATCAGCTGAGTAAGAAAGTTACTGAACTCCCTCCTAGTACTCTTCCAAGCAATATAGAAGAGAATCCAAAAGGAGAGTGCAAGGCCATCAACATGGCCGAACTTGGAGAGGAGAAAGAGGCAGTGAGTGCCACTGAGGAAGACCTCAATGGACGTCCACTGGCCTCCAATGAGTTCCCTAATGAGGAACCATGGGAATCTGAGGCTCACACTGAGACCATAGAGATTCCATTAGATTTACTTCTGCCATTCATGAGCTCTGATGAGTATTCTTCCTCTGAAGAGGATGAAGTTGTCACTGAAGAGCAAGTTGCTAAGTACCTTGGAGCAATCATGAAGCTAAATGACAAGTTATTTGGTAATGAGACTTGGGAGGATGAACCCCCTTTGCTCACCAAAGAACTGGATGACTTGTCTAGGTAGAAATTACCTCAAAAGAGACAGGACCCTGGGAAGTTCTCAATACCTTGTACCATAGGCACCATGACCTTTGAGAAGGCTCTGTGTGACCTAGGGTCAAGCATAAACCTCATACCTCTCTCTGTAATAGAGAAGCTTGGGATCTTTGAGGTGCAAGCTGCAAAAATCTCACTAGAGATGGCAGACAATGCAAGCTTATGGACTTGTAGAGGATGTTCTGGTAAAAGTTGAAGACCATTACATCCCTGCTGATTTTATAGTCCTAGAGACTGGGAAGTGCATGGATGAATCCTTCATCTTTGGCAGACCCTTCCTAGCCACAGCAAAGGCTGTGATTGATGTTGACAGAGGAGAATTGATCATTCAAGTGAATGAAGAATCCTTTGTGTTTAAGGCTCAAGGATATCCCTCTGTAACCATGGAGAGGAAGCATGAAGAGCTTCTCTCAAAACAGAGTCAAACAGAGCCCCCACAGTCAAACTCTAAGTTTGGTGTTGGGAGGCCACAACCAAATTCTAAGTTTGGTGTTGAACCCCCCCATTCAAACTCTAAGTTTGGTGTTGGGAGGTTCCAACATTGCTCTGAGTATCTGTGAGGCTCCATGAGAGCCCACTGTCAAGCTACTGACATTAAAGAAGCGCTTGTTGGGAGGCAATCCAATGTTATATTTATCTATTTTCTTTTGTTATTTTATATTTTCTATAGGTTGATGATCATGGAAAGTCACAAAATCAATTGAAAAAGCAAAAATAGAATGAAAAACAGAAAGAAAAATAGCACACCCTGGAGGAAAATCCTGCGGGCATTTTAACGCCAGTAAGGGCAGCAAATGGGCGTTTAACGTCCAGTCTGGCACCATTTTGGGCGTTTAACGCCAGAAAGGGGCACCAGACTGGCGTTAAACGCCAGGAAAGGGCAAGAAGCTGGCGTTAAACGCCAGAAATGGGCACCAGCCCGGCGTTTGACGCCTGAATTGGCATAAGGGAGCATTTTTGCTCGCCACTTGGTGCAGGGATGAATTTTCCTTGACACCTCAGGATCTGTGGACCCCACAAGATCCCCACCTACCCCACCACTCTCTCTCCTCTTCACCCATTCACAAATCACCTCAACACCTCTTCCCCAAAAACCCTTCACCTATCAAATCCCACTATTCACTTCACCACTCATATACATCCTTCATAAAACCCCACCTACCTCACCATTTAAATTCAAACCACTTTCCCTCACAAACCCACCCATAATGGCCGAACCATACACCCCCTCTCCACTCCTATATAAACCCATCTTCACTCCTTCATTTTCACACAACCTAAACACTACTTCTCCCCCTTGGCCGAACCATAAAGCCTCCTCCATCTCCTCTATTTCTTCTTCTTCTACTCTCTTCTTTCTTCTTTTGCTCAAGGACGAGCAAACCTTCTATGTTTGGTGTGGTAAAAGCATTGCTTTTTGTTTTTCCATAACCATTTATGGCATCTAAGGCCAAAGAAACCTCTAGAAAGAGGAAAGGGAAGGCAAAAGCTTCCACCTCCGAGTCGTGGGAGATGGAGAGATTCATCTCAAGGGTGCATCAAGACCACTTCTATGAAGTTGTGGCCATGAAGAAAGTGATCCTCGAGGTCCCTTTCAAACTCAAAAAGAGTGAATATCCGGAGATCCGACATGAGATCCGAAAAAAAGGTTGGGAAGTTCTTACCAACCCCATTCAACAAGTCGAAATCTTAATGGTTCAAGAGTTCTATGCCAATGCATGGATCACCAAGAACCATGATCAAAGTGTGAACCCGGACCCAAAGAATTGGCTTACAATGGTTCGGGGGAAATACTTAGATTTTAGTCCGGAAAATGTAAGGTTGGCATTCAACTTGCCCATGATGCAAGGAGATGAACACCCTTACACTAGAAGAGTCAACTTTGATCAAAGGTTGGACCAAGTCCTCATAGACATTTGTGAAGAGGGCGCTCAATGGAATAGAGATTCAAGAGGGAGGCCAGTTCAACTGAGAAGACCTGACCTCAAGCCCGTGGCTAGGGGATGGTTGGAGTTTATCCAACGCTCAATCATTCCCACTAGCAACCGGTCCGAAGTTACTATAGACCGGGCCATCATGATTCATAGCATCATGATTGGAGAGAAAATAGAAGTTCATGAGGTTATATCCCAAGAACTTTATAAGGTGGCGGACAAGTCCTCTACCTTGGCAAGGTTAGCCTTCCCTCATCTCATTTGTCACCTCTGTTATTTAGTTAGAATTGACATAGAGGGAGACACCCTCATGGATGAGGACAAGCCCATCACTAAGAAAGGATGGAGAAAACAAGAGATCCCACTCATCATGAAATCCCTGAGATGCCTCAAGGGATGCACTTTCCTCCACAAAACTATTGGGAGCAAATCAACACCTCCCTAGGAGAATTGAGTTCCAACATGGGACAACTAAGGGTGGAACACCAAGAACATTCCATTCTCCTCCATGAAATTAGAGAAGATCAAAGAGTCATGAGAGAGGAGCAATAAAGGCAAGGAAGAGACATTGAGGAGCTCAAGCACTCCATAAGATCTTTAAGAGGAAGAACAAGCCGCCATCACTAAGGTGGACCCGTTCTTTAATCTCCGTGTTCTTTAATTTCCTGTTTTTTGAATTTTTATGCTTCTGTTCATCATCTATGTTTGTGTCTTATGATCATTAGTGTCTTAGTGTCTATGCCTTAAAATTATGAATGTCTTATGAATCCATCACCTTTCTTAAAAGAAAAATGTTCTTAATTGAAAAAGAGAAGAATTGCATGAATTTTGAATTTTATAACAGATTAATTATTTTGATGTGGTGGCAATACTTTGACATCTGAATGTATGCTTGAACAGTGCATATGTCTTTTGAATTTGTTGTTCATGAATGTGGGCTCTTGAAAGAATGATGAAAAAGGAGACATGTTACTGAGGATCTGAAAAATCATAAAAATGATTCTTGAAGCAAGAAAAAGCAGTGAATTCAAAAAAAAATATAGTACATGCGAAAAAAAAGATAGTACATGCGAAAAAAAAAGAAGAGAAAGAAAAAAAAGAAGAAAAAGAAATAATAAAGTTGTGATCCAAGGCAAAAAGAGTGTGCTAAAGAACCCTGGACACCTCTAATTGGGGACTGATAAACCACTATTTTATAGTTTATATTGTGTTTAATTGTGTGGTTTTGTCGTGATCCTTACCCACTTATTCATCAATTTAGCATGCATTTAGATTTCCTTCCTGAATTTTTTACATGTTTGAAAATTGCTTCCCAGAGACTTTAATTATTTAATTTTAATTCTCCTTTATTCCATTCGATGCCGTAATCTGTGTGTCAAGCGTTTCAGGCTTTATAGAGCATGAATGAGACGGAGATTGGAGAGGAAGCTAGCAAAAATGGAAGGAACACAAGAGTTTGAGGAGATAACCAGCGAAAAGTGACGCGGTCGCATGGCTCACGCGACCGTGCAAAGGAGCACAAATCGCAGTGACGCGGCCGCATGGCTTGCACGGCCGTGCGGATTGAAAAGCACAAGTGATGAGCGGATAATTTATACGCTTTTTGGCATTGTTTTTAGGTAGTTTTTAGTAAGTTCAAGCTACTTTTAGGGATGTTTTCATTAGTTTTTATGTTAAATTTACATTTCTAGACTTTACTATGAGTTTGTGTGTTTTTCTGTGATTTCAGGTAATTTCTGGCTGAAATTGAGGGATTTGAGCAAAACTCTGAAAAAGGCTGACAAAAGGACTGCTGATGCTGTTGGAATCTGACCTCCCTGCACTCGAAATGGATTTTCTGGAGCTACAAAACTCCAATTGGCGCGCTCTCAACGGCGTTGAAAAGTAGACATCCAGAGCTTTCCAGCAATATATAATAGTCCATACTTTATACGGAAATTGACGACGTAACTTGGCGTTGAAGGCCAAGTACATGCTGTTGTCAAGAGTTAAACGCCAGAAAAACGTCATGATCCGGAGTTGAACGCCCAAAATACGTTATAACTTGGAGTTCAACTCCAAGAAAAGTCTCAGCTCGTGGATAGATCAAGCTCACCCCAAGCATACACCAAGTGGGCCCCGGAAGTGGATTTATGCATCAATTACTTACTCATGTAAACCCTAGTAGCTAGTCTAGTATAAATAGGTTAAGTTACTATTGTATTAGACATCTTTTGACAGTTTAATCTTTTGACTATTCGGTCTCTTGATCATGGAGAGGGCTGGCCATTCGGCCATGCCTGAACCTTTTACTTATGTATTTTCAACAGTGGAGTTTCTGCACACCATAGATTAAGGGTGTGGAGCTCTGCTGTACCTCAAGTTTCAATACAATTACTATTACTTTCTATTCAATTCTCTTCTATCCTTATTCCAAGATATACGTTATACTTAACTTTGATGAATGTGATGATCCGTGACACTCATCATCATTCTCACCTATGAACGCACGTGATTGACAACCACTTCCGTTCTACTTTAGGCAGGGCGCATATCTCTTAGATTACCCAACAGAATCTTCGTGGTATAAGTTAGATAGATGGCGGAATTCATGAGGATCCGGAAAGTCTAAACCTTGTCTATGGTATTCCGAGTAGGATTCTGGGATTGAATGACTGTGACGAGCTTCAAACTCCTGAAGGCTGGGCGTGATGACAAACGCAAAAGAATCAAGGGATTTTATTCCAACCTGATTGAGAACCGACAGATGATTAGCCGTGCTGTGACAGAGCATAGGAACGTTTTCACTGAGAGGATGGGATGTAGCCATTGACAACGGTGATGCCCTATATACAGCTTGCCATGGAAAGGAGTAGGAAGGATTGGATGAATGTAATAAGAAAATAGAGATACGAGAGGAGCACAGCATCTTCACACACTTATCTGAAATTCCCACCATTGCTTTACATAAGTATTTCTATCCCTTTTATTTTCTTTTTATTATTAATTTTCGAAACCCATAACCATTTAATCTGCTTAACTGAGATTTACAAGGTGACCATAGCTTGCTTCATACCAACAATCTCTGTGGGATCGACCCTTACTCACGTAAGGTATTACTTGGATGACCCAGTACACTTGCTGGTTAAGTTGAACGTAGTTGTGATCACATATGCCAAAGAGCCATTAAATAAATCTCATGCAAATACAAAGAGGGCAATCACAATTTCATCCACCAAGTTTTTGGCGCCGTTGCCGGGGATTGTTCGAGTATGGACAACTGACGGTTCATCTTGTTGCTCAGATTAGGTATTCTTCTTTTCAAAAAACTTTTTAAAAATCTTTTTCAAAATTTTTCTTTTCTTTTTCGTTTTTCTAACCATGTTTTTCGAAAAAAAATCAATAAAAATACAAAAAAATTAGAAAATCATAAAAATCAAAAATATTTTGCGTTTTTTGTTTGAGTCTTGAGTCAAATTTTAAGTTTGGTGTCAATTGCATGCTTTTAAAAATTTTTCTTGCATTTTTCAAAAACTCCATGCATTCATAGTGTTCTTCATGATCTTCAAGTTGTTCTTGACAAGTCTTCTTGTTTGATCTTGATGATTTCTTGTTTTGTGTTGTTTGTTGTTTTTCACGTGCATTTTTTGTTTGTTAGAGTCCATGCATTAAAGATTTCTAAGTTTGGTCTCTTGCATGTTTTCCTTGCATAAAAATTTTTTCAAAATTATGTTCTTCATGTTCATCATGATCTTCAAAGTGTTCTTGGTCTTCATCTTGACATTCATAGTGTTCTTGCATGCATCTTGTGTTTTGATCCAAAATTTTCATGTTTTGGGTCATTTTTGTGTTTTTCTTTAAAAATTCAAAAATAAAAAAAATATCTTTTCCTTATTTCCCTCCAAATTTTCGAAATTTTGGGTTGACTTGGTCAAAATATTTTAAAAATTAGTTGTTTCTTACAAGTCAAGTCAAAATTTTCAATTTTAAAAATCTTATCTTTTCAAAATCTTTTTCAAAAATCATATCTTTTCCAATTTTTCCTCTTTTTCGAAAATTCCAAAAATCTTTTTCAAAATATTTTTTAAAATCTTTTTCTTATCTTTATATCTAATTTTCGAAAATTCACTAATAATTAATGTGATTGATTCAAAAATTTGAAGTTTGTTACTTTCTTGTTAAGAAAGGTTCAATCTTTAAGTTCTAGAATCTTATCTTGTAGTTTCTTGTTAGTGAAGCAAGTAATTTTAAATTTAAAAATTAAATCTTTTTATCTTTTATCTTATCTTTTTCAAAAATTTTATCTTTTTCAAAATTTGATTTCAAAATATCTTATCTAACCTCTTATCTTCTTATCTTTTCAAATTTGATTTTAATATCTTTTTCAACTAACTCTTTGACTTTTTGTTTGTTTCTTATCTTTTTCAAAACCACCTAACTACTTTTCCCTCTCTAATTTTCGAAAATATCTCATCTCTTTTTCAAAAAATTCTTTTGTTTTAAATTTTAATTTTAATCTTATCTTATCTCCAATTTTCGAAAATTACTAACCTCTTTTTCAAAATTGTTTTCGAAATTATCCCTCTCTATTCTTATTCTATTTAATTATTTAATTACTAACACTTCTCTTCACCTCTCTTTACCTAAATATCCGAACCCCCTCTTCTACTTTCTTCTCCCCTTTCTTTTTCTACTAACATAAAGGAATCTCTATACTGTGACATAGAGGATTCCTTTTCTTTTCTTGTTTTGTTCTCTTTCATATGAGCAGGAACAAGGATAAAGGCACTCTTGTTGAAATTGATCCAGAACCTGAAAGGACTCTGAAGAGAAAATTAAGAGAAGCTAAGTTACAACAATCTAAAGGTAACCTTTCAGAAATATTAGAACAAGAGAAGGAGATGGCAGCCGAAAATAATAATAATGCAAGGAGAATGCTTGGTGACTTCACAAAGCCAACGTCCAAGTTTGATGGAAGAAGCATCTCCATTCCTGCCATTGGAGCCAATAATTTTGAGCTGAAACCTCAGCTAGTTGCCTTAATGCAACAAAACTGCAAGTTTTATGGACTTCCATCTGAAGATCCTTACCAGTTTTTAACTGAGTTCTTGCAGATCTGTGAGACTGTAAAGACGAATGGAGTTGATCTTGAAGTCTACAGACTCATGCTTTTCCCTTTTGCTATAAGAGACAGAGCTAGAATATGGTTGGATTCACAACCTAAGGATAGCCTGGACTCCTGGGATAAGCTGGTCACTGCCTTCTTGGATAAATTCTTTCCTCCTCAAAAGCTGAGCAAGCTGAGAGTGGATGTTCAAACCTTCAAACAAAAAGATGGTGAATCCCTCTATGAAGCTTGGGAAAGATACAAGCAGCTGACCAAAAGATGTCCATCTGACATGTTTTCAGAATGGACCATATTAGATATATTCTATTATGGTCTATCTGAATTTTCGAAAATGTCATTGGACCATTCTGCAGGTGGATCTATTCACCTAAAGAAAATGCCTGAAGAGGTTCAAGAACTCATTGATATGGTTGCAAACAACCATATCATGTACACTTCTGAGAGGAATTCCGTGAATAATGGGATACCTCAGAAGAAAGGAGTTCTTGAAATTGATGCTCTGAATGCCATATTGGCTCAGAACAAAGTGTTGACTCAACAGGTCAACATGATCTTTCAAAATCTGAATGGATGGCAACATGCATCCAACAGTACTAAAGAGGCGGCTTCTGAAGAAGCTTATGATCCTGAGAACCCTGCCATGGCAGAGGTTAATTACATGGGTGAACCTTATGGGAACACTTATCACTCATCATGGAGAAATCATCCAAATTTCTCATGGAAGGATCAACAAAAGCCTCAACAAGGCTTTAACAATGGTGGACGTAATAGACTAAGCAATAGCAAGCCATATCCATCATCTTCTCAGCAACTGACAGAGAATTCTGAACAAAACACTTCTAATCTAGCCAATCTAGTCTCTGATCTGTCAAAACCCACTTTCAGTTTCATGAATGAAACAAGATCCTCCATCAGAAATCTGGAGGCACAAGTGGGCCAGCTGAGTAAGAAAGTCATTGAAACTCCTCCCAGTATTCTCCCAAGCAATACAGAAGAGAATCCAAAAGGAGAGTGCAAGGCCATTGATGTGATCAATGTGGCCGAATGCACAAGGGAGGAGGAGGACGAAAATCCTAGTGAGGAAGACCTCCTGGGACGTCCTTCAAGTAAGAAGGAGTTTCCTATTAAGGATCCACAGGAATCTGAGGCTCATATAGAGACCATAGAGATTCCATTAAATCTCCTTCTGCCATTCATGAGCTCTGAAGAATATTCTTCCTCTGAAGAGGATGAAGATGTGACTGGAGAGCAAGTTGCTCAATATTTAGGAGCTATCATGAAGCTGAATGCCAAGTTGTTTGGTAATGAGACTTGGGAAAGTGAACCTCCCTTGCTCATTAGTGAACTAGATACCTGGATTCAGAAAACTCTACCTCAAAAGAAACAAGATCCTGGCAAGTTCTTAATATCTTGTACCATAGGCACCATGACCTTTGAAAAGGCTCTATGTGATCTGGGTTCAGGGATAAATCTTATGCCACTCTCTGTAATGGAGAAGCTGGGGATCATTGAGGTACAACCTGCCTTGTTCTCATTACAATTGGCAGACAAATCATTGAGACAAGCTTATGGAATAGTGGAGGACGTTTTAGTAAAGGTTGAAGGCCTTTACATCCCTGCTGATTTCATAATCTTAGACACTAGGAAGGAAGAGGATGAATGCATCATCCTTGGAAGACCTTTCCTAGCCACAGCAGAAGCTGTGATAGATGTCAACAGAGGTGAATTAGTCCTTCAATTGAATGGGGACTACCTTGTGTTTAAGGCACAAGGCCATCCCTCTGTGACAAAAGAGAATAATCATGAAGAGCTTCTCTCAGTTCAGAGTCAAGGAGAGCCCCCACAGTCAAACTCTAAGTTTGGTGTTGTGAGGCCACAACCAAACTCTAAGTTTGGTGTTAAGATCCCATATCCAAACTCTAAGTTTGGTGTTAGGACTATACAACATTGACCTGATCACCTTGTGGCTCCATGGGAGCCACTGTCAAGCTATTGACATTAAAGAAGCGCTTGTTGGGAGGCAACCCAATTTTATCTAATTTTTATTTTATATTATTTTATTTTTATTTTATGTTTTATTAGGTACATGATCATGAGGAGTCACGAAAAAATCATAAAAATTAAAAACAGAATCAAAAACAGCAGAAGAAAAAAATCACACCCTAGAGGAAGCACAGGCTGGCGTTCAACGCCAGTAAGATGCATCTAGCCGGCGTTCAACGCCAGAATAGAGCATCATTCTGGCGCTGAACACCAGAAACAAGCAACATTCTGGCGCTGAACGCCAGGAATGTGCCTAGAGAAGAAAAGCTGGCGTTGAACGCCAGTAACAAGCATTAAACTGGCGTTCAACGCCAGAAACATGCTTTACATGGGCGTTGAACGCCCAGAACATGCACCAATGGGCGTTTAAACGCCATAATGATGTGCAAAGGCATTTTACATGCCTATTTGGTGCAGGGATGGAATTCCTTGACACCTCAGGATCTGTGGACCCACAGGATCACCTCAGGATCTGTGGTTCCCACAGGATCCCCACCTACTATATTCCCACCTTACCTCCTATTCCTATTTTTGTGATTTGTATTCCCCATATCACACTTCCCAACACTCTTCACCAATCACCTCAATCCCTCTTCCCAATCACCTCCCTCACCACTCACATCCACCCACTCTTCCCCATAAACCCCACCTACCTTCAAAAATTCAAAACCATTTTCCCACCCATTCCCACCCTAAATGGCCGAACAAACACTACCCCCTCTCCCTATATATACCCTTCCATTCTACTTCATTTTCACACAACACAACCCCCTCTTCTTCACCTTGGCCGAACCTACATCTCTCCCTCTCCTCCATATTTCTTCTTCTTCTTCTTCTCTTTTTTCTTCTCTTGCTCGAGGACAAGCAATATTTTAAGTTTGGTGTGTGGTCAAAGCACATTCTTTTTTGTTTTCCACTACCATCAATGGCACCTAAGGCCAGAGAATCCTCTAGAAAAGGAAAAGGGAAGACAAAAGCTTCCACCTCCGAGTCATGGGAGATGGAAAGATTCATCTCCAAAAGCCATCAAGACCACTTCTATGATGTTGTGGCAAAGAAGAAGGTGATCCCTAAGGTCCCTTTCAAGCTCAAGAAAAATAAGTATCCGGAGATCCGACATGAGATCCGAAGAAGAGGTTGGGAAGTCCTAACCAACCCCATGCAACAAGTCGGAATCTTAATGGTTCAAGAGTTCTATGCCAATGCATGGATCACTAGGAACCATTATCAAAGTATGAACCCGAATCCAAAGAATTATCTCACAATGGTTCGGGGGAAATACTTAGATTTTAGTCCGGAAAATGTGAGGTTGGCGTTTCACTTACCCATGATGCAAGAAGATGAACGCCCCTACACTAGAAGGGTCAACTTTAATCAAAGGTTGGACCAAGTCCTAATGGACATATGTGTGGAAGGAGCTCAATGGAGAATAGACTCCAAAGGCAAGCCAGTTCATTTAAGAAGACTGGACCTCAAGCCTGTGGCTAGAGGATGGTTGGAGTTCATTCAACGCTCCATCATTCCTACTAGCAACCGATCTGAAGTTACTGTGGATCGGGCCATCATGATTCATAGCATCATGATTGGAGAGGAAGTAGAAGTTCATGAGGTCATCTCCAATGAAATCTACAAAATAGCCGACAAGTCCTCCACAATGGCACGACTAGCTTTTCCTCACCTTATTTGCCATCTATGTTACTCAGCTGGAGTTATCATAGAAGGAGACATCTCCATTGAGGAGGATAAGCCCATCACCAAGAAGAGGATGGAGCAAGCAAGAGAGACCTTTCACAGTTCTCAAGAGATGCATGAGGAAGCTCATCATCAACAAATCCCTGAGACGCCTCAAGGGATGCACTTTCCTCCTAACAACTATTGGGAGCAACTCAACACCTCCTTAGAAGATTTGAGCCACAATGTGGAACAATTAAGGGTGGAACATCATGAGCACTCGATCATTCTCCAAGAAATAAGAGAAGATCAAAGAGCAATGAGGGAGGAGCAACAAAGGCAAGGAAGGGACATAGAAGAGCTTAAGGACATTGTTGGACCTTCAAGAAGAAGACACCACTAAAGGTGGATTCATTCCTTGTTCTTTATTTCTTTCTGTTTTCGGTTTTTAATGTTGTGTTTATCTATATTTTGTGTCTCTACTTTATGATCATTAGTATGTAGTAACTATGTCTTAAAGTTATGAATAATTCCATAAATCCTTCACCTCTCTTAAATGAAAAATGTTTTAATTCAAAAGAACAAGAAGTACATGAATTTCGAAAATTGTCCTTGAATTTAATTTAATTATATTGATGTGGTGATAATACTTTTTGTTTTCTGAATGAATGCTTGAACAGTGCATATTTTTGATTTTGTTGTTTATGAATGTTAAAATTATTGGCTCTTGAAAGAATGATGAACAAAGAGAAATGTTATTGATGATCTGAAAAATCATAAAATGATTCTTGAAGCAAGAAAAAGCAGTGAAAAGTAAAAAGCTTGCAAAAAAAAATGGCAAAAAAAAATATAGAAAGAAAAAGAAAAAGCAAGCAGAAAAAGCCAATAGCCCTTAAAACCAAAAGGCAAGGGTAAAAAGGATCCAAGGCTTTGAGCATCAATGGATAGGAGGGCCCAAGGAAATAAAATCCTGGCCTAAGCGGCTAAACCAAGCTGGCCCTAACCATGTGCTTGTGTCATGAAGGTCCAAGTGAAAAGCTTGAGACTGAGTGGTTAAAGTCGTGATCCAAAACAAAAAGAGTGTGCTTAAGAGCTCTGGACACCTCTAACTGGGGACTCTAGCAAAGCTGAGTCACAATCTGAAAAGGTTCACCCAGTCATGTGTCTGTGGCATTTATGTATCCGGTGGTAATACTGGAAAACAAAGTGCTTAGGGCCACGGCCAAGACTCATAAAAGTAGCTGTGTTCAAGAATCAACATGCTTAACTATGAAAGTCAATAACACTATCCGAAATTCTAAGTTCCTAGAGAAGCCAATCATTCTAAACTTCAAAGGAAAAAGTGAGGTGCCAAAACTGTTCAGAAGCAACAAGCTACAAGTCCCGCTCATCTAATTATAATTAATATTCATTGATATTTTGGAATTTATAGTATATTCTCTTCTTTTTATCCTAATTGACTTTCAGTTGCTTGGGGACAAGCAACAATTTAAGTTTGGTGTTGTGATGAGCGGATAATTTATACGCTTTTTGGCATTGTTTTTAGGTAGTTTTTAGTAAGTTCAAGCTACTTTTAGGGATGTTTTCATTTGTTTTTATGTTAAATTCACATTTTTGGACTTTACTATGACTTTGTGTGTTTTTCTGTGATTTCAGGTAATTTCTGGCTGAAATTGAGGGATTTGAGCAAAACTCTGAAAAAGGCTGACAAAAGGACTGCTGATGTTGTTGGAATCTGACCTCCCTGCACTCGAAATGGATTTTCTGGAGCTACAGAACTCCAATTTGCGCGCTCTCAACGGCGTTGGAAATTAGACATCCAGAGCTTTCCAGCAATATATAATAGTTTATACTTTATTCGGAAATTGATGACGTAACTTGGCGTTGAACGCCAAGTACATGCTGCTGTCAGGAGTTAAACGCCAGAAAAACGTCATGATCCGGAGTTGAACGCCCAAAACACGTTATAACTTGGAGTTCAACTCCAAGAAAAGCCTCAGCTCGTGGATAGATCAAGCTCACCCCAAGCATACACCAAGTGGGCCCTGGAAGTGGATTTATGCATCAATTACTTACTCATGTAAACCCTAGTAGCTAGTCTAGTATAAATAGGTTAAGTTACTATTGTATTAGACATCTTTTGACAGTTTAATCTTTTGACTATTCGATCTCTTGATCATGGAGAGGGCTGGCCATTCGGCCATACCTGAACCTTTTACTTATGTGTTTTCAACAGTGGAGTTTCTGCACACCATAGATTAAGGGTGTGGAGCTCTGCTGTACCTCAAGTTTCAATACAATTACTATTACTTTCTATTCAATTCTCTTCTATCCTTATTCCAAGATATACGTTATACTTAACTTTGATGAATGTGATGATCCGTGACACTCATCATCATTCTCACCTATGAACGCACGTGATTGACAACCACTTCCGTTCTACTTTAGGCAGGGCGCATATCTCTTAGATTCCCCAACAGAATCTTCGTGGTATAAGTTAGATAGATGGCGGCATTCATGAGGATCCGGAAAGTCTAAACCTTGTCTATGGTATTCCGAGTAGGATTCTGGGATTGAATCACTGTGACGAGCTTCAAACTCCTGAAGGCTGGGCGTGATGACAAACGCAAAAGAATCAAGGGATTCTATTCCAACCTGATTGAGAACCGACATATGATTAGCCGTGCTGTGACAGAGCATAGGAACGTTTTCACTGAGAGGATGGGATGTAGCCATTGACAACGGTGATGCCCTACATACAGCTTGCCATGGAAAGGAGTAGGAAGGATTGGATGAATGTATTAAGAAAATAGAGATACGAGAGGAGCACAGCATCTTCACACACTTATCTGAAATTTCCACCATTGCTTTATATAAGTATTTCTATCCCTTTTATTTTCTTTTTATTATTAATTTTTGAAACCCATAACCATTTAATCTGCTTAACTGAGATTTACAAGGTGACCATAGCTTGCTTCATACCAACAATCTCTGTGGGATCGACCCTTACTCACGTAAGGTATTACTTGGATGACCCAGTACACTTGCTGGTTAAGTTGAACGTAGTTGTGATCACATATGCCAAAGAGCCATTAAATAAATCTCATGCAAATACAAAGAGGGCAATCATAATTTCGTCCACCAACAAGCAACGCGGTAGCGTGGACGACGCGAACGCGTGAAGAGGAAATGCGCCAGCGACGCGTCCGCATGGACGACGCGATCGCGTGACATGCGCGATCTGCATAAACTGCAGAATCTGAAACCAGCGATTTTTGACCCTATTTCGGCCCAGTTTTCGGCCCGGAACAGCAGACCAGAGTCAGAGAATATGCAGAAACAACAAAGAAGACATTCATGGAGTAGTTTTAGATCTAGTTTTTGACTCTCTTAGGTTTTTTTCTCTCTAGTTTTAATAATTTTAATTTTCAATTGATCTTAGCATTGGAACATTGAGAAGAGTTATTTTCCTCATCAAGACTTCATCACTCTAGTTTGTTCTCTTAACTTGGTTTTATTCTTCCATGTTCTTTGTTATGTTCAATTTTGTCATTCAGATATTTTTATGATTAATTAATGCAAGGATTATTTCTTTTTAATTTAAATTCCATTCCAATAATCATGTCTTCTTTTAATTCCCTTTCATGTGCCATGGATTCTTTATTTACAATGCGTGAGTAGTTTCATTACTTGATGGGGAGTTGATTAAAAGAAACTCTTGAGTTGGAAGGATTGAAAGAAAAATTTGTAATTGGGTTAAATGTTGGATTGCTATCCTGTCACCGACGCCAATCCCTTTGAACTAAGTGGGTTGCAACTTGTGAACAGATCTGGCATTTCTACTTGTTTGACTTTCTCTTACCTAGTAAGGGATAACCAAATAGAACAACTATTAATTATAAATTAATCTTACAATCACACCATCAATGATAGAAATTCTAACCAATCAATTCCCAGTCAAGGCCTCTTATTTTTATTATTTAAAATTCCTCAATTTAAATCCCAACTTACTTAGCTCATCTCTTTTTGGAATATCTGATTAATAAAATAGCACATTTTTCTGCAACTCGTTGGGAGACGACCTGGGACATAAAACTCCCAGTAATTTTAATTTAAACTTTCAGTGACATATTTCTAAATTGATAGGCAGATTTTCGGTGAGTTAAGAACTATACTTGCAACGTAACCATTTTAATAAATTTTTAATTCACCAGCTTCTGCACTCCATCAATTTTTGGCACCATTGCCGGGGAGTCGCAATAGAGTGCTTATTTTATTAATTAGAATTTATTTATTTGCATTTTCTTTAATTTTGCTACTATGAGCTACGTGTTTCTTCTGTCAAATGACACGTTCACTTCCTGATCCGCGCTTGCTAATATTCGATCCTGAAATTGAAAGAACAATTTCACGAATAAGGCGAGAACAGCGTAGGTTAGTCCGCTCTGAAGGCGGATCTGAAAGTGAATCTGAGGAAGAAACCAGCCCCCGTTCTACTGATTCAGTTGTTTTACGTGCAGAAAACATGGCAGCTAGAAGAATTACCATTCAGGAGGAAGGAGCTCCTGATTTTACACTGCAACTGTTTCAAGCGCATCATCCAGTGGTAGCTACGAATTTTGAAATAAAGACCGCACTGCTAAATTTGATGCCGAAGTTTCATGGCCTACCTGCTCAAGAGCCTATCAAGCACTTGAGAGATTTTCAGGCAGCCTGTTCTACTGTCAGGCGTGATGGCGCTGATGAAACTTCAATTTTGCTGAAAGCTTTTCCGTTCTCTCTTGAGGGAAAAGCAAGAGAGTGGTACTACACGCAACCTCTAGCAAACGTATCCAACTGGGATACACTCAGAAAGGAGTTCCTGGAGAAATTCCTCCCATCTGAAGTTACTGATAAACTGAGGAAGGATATCTCTACAATTGTTCAGGATGACAATGAGACTCTCTTTGAATACTGGGAGCGCTTCAATAATCTTCTGGAAGCATGCCCCCACCACATGATTGACAAGATTGTGCTACTCAGTTATGTCACACAAGGTATGAGACCCCAAGATAAGACCACGTTGGAAAGTGCCAGCAATGGGTCAATGAAGAAGTATAAGACCACTGATGAAGCTTGGCAATTGATCAGTGATTTAGCTGAATCTACTCAGAACCACAGATAGAAGCAAGGCCGTTCAAGGGCCGTTGCAGAAGTATCTTCTGGCATAGAGACTGCTGCTCTAAATCGAAGCATCTGTGAAATGACCAACCTGCTGAAGCAAATGCAGTTAAATCAACAAGCTCAGCAAACTCAACCGCAGCAAAACTAACAACTAGTTCCACAAAGAATTTGCGGAATTTGTGCTGATTACAGCCATTACACTAATGAATGCCCGCAGCTCCAACAAGAAGACAACATGCTGGCATCCACTCACAACTTCTATGACCGCCCCAACCAATGGTACAATCAAAGTGGAAATAATAACCATGGATGGCAGGACAATTCAAACCAGAATTGGAGGGATAACAATAATAGGGGAGGCAGAGATAATCAGGGAAATCAGAGGTGGAATAATTACAACAACAGGAAGCAAAATCAACCATACCGAGCACCTCACCTGAGGCAAAACCAAGGACCACCGAACAATCAGCAGCAAACCTCTCAATTTACTCATTCTTCTATATCTTCTAATGAAGAATTATTACAAGCCTTTGAGAAAAGACAACTGGCCATGGAAAATACCATCGTGAACAGTATTAACGCCAGTCTGAATGGTTTCACCTCTACTCTACAAGCTTTTATGACACAACTTGGTTCAGCACAAAATTCCAGTAACCAACCTTCAAGCACCACTGGAATCCCCTCTCAACCATTACCCAATCCAAAGGGAGGAATTAATGCCATCACCCTGAGGTCTAGAATCACACTGCAGGAGAGGAATCAGGAGGAACCAAGCTCACCAGAATACGCCTCAGCAGAAGAGGTGGTAGAAATCGAAGATGTTGAAGAGGAAGAGGATATACAGGACATAGCCGAAGAAGAGATAGCTCAACCACAGGAAGAGGCACAAAAAGGTGCAGGCACCACAGAAAACACTACTCCCATTCTATTTCCACAACTTGCAAGGAAGCCTAGGAAGCAGCTGGAACCTGATCCTAAAATGGTAGAGATATTCAAAAAGGTTGAGGTAATTGTTCCCCTTTTTGATGTTATTCAGCAGGTACCTAAATATGCAAAGTTTCTAAAAGACTTATGTATCCATAAAGATAAAATTAATGAATTAGAAACTATTCCTTTAGGTAGTTCTATATCTTCTTTAATGGGAGGATTACCTGAAAAATGTAGTGATCCAGGTCCTTACATAGTTAGTTGTACTATTGGTGGTGTAGTAATTTATGATTGCATGTGTGATTTAGGAGCATGTGTCAGTATAATGCCTTTGTCTATATATGATGTTTTAAGGCTCCCTCCCTTAAAAAGGTCGGCAGCTCGTTTTGTGTTAGCAGATAAAAGCATTATTACAGTTGCTGGAGTTGCTGAAGATGTTTTGGTGAACATTAAAGGGCTCACATTTCCCACTGATTTTTATATCTTGGAGATGCCCCATAATGATTCAGATAAGCCATCATCAATCCTTCTTGGAAGACCATTCCTGAAGACATCAAAATTCAAATTGGATGTTTTTTTAGGGACATACTCCTATGAAATAGATGGCCGCATAGTAATCTTCAATCTGAATGGAGTCATTGACAACCCCCAGAAGATCGTTCTATCTTCCAGTGTGATGTCATAGACGAAAGTGTGGCTGAAGTTCAAAAGGAAGAGTTTGAAGAGAGGCACACTGGACAAGGTCCAAGTGTGGGGACCCTCTTAACTGACAATGAGGACACTTCGCCATTTTCACAAGCCCTAGATAACCCAGAGCCTGTCCATGATAAAAAGTTAGAATTGAAACCTCTCCCTCCACATCTCAAATATGCTTACTTTGAGGATGAGCAGAAGCTTCCGGTTATTATTGCAAGAGAACTGACTTCTCAATAAGAAGAACAGCTACTTGATGTGTTGAGGAAGCATAAGAAGGCAATAGGGTGGAGTTTGGCAGACATAGTGGGAATCAACCCTCAAATATGCGAGCACAGAATATTTTTAGAAGAGGGAGCAAGACCTGTCCGTCAACCACAAAGAAGATTGAATCCTACCATCTTGGAAGTTGTCAAAAAGGAAGTGACCAGACTATTGTTGGCCGGTATCATATATCCCATTTCAGACAGTGAATGGGTAAGCCCGGTGCAAGTGGTGCCCAAGGAGTCCGGAGTCACTACAGTGAAAAATGAGCGTGGAGAACTCATAGCAACTAGAGTTCAGAATGCTTGGAGAGTCTGCATTGATTACAGGCGTCTCAACCAAGCTACTCGTAAGGATCATTATCCACTTCCATTCAATGATCAAATGCTGGATCGCCTGTCAGGTAAATCACATTATTGCTTTTTAGATGGTTACACAGGTTATTTCCAGATTCATATAGCTCCTGAGGATCAGGAAAAGACTACTTTTACATGTTCTTTTGGAACCTATGCTTATAAAAGAATGCCCTTTGGCTTGTGCAATGCACCAGCTACTTTCCAAAGGTGCATGATGAGTCTTTTCTCTGATCTTATTGAGGACTGTATGGAAGTTTTTATGGACAATTTTAGCGTTTATGGTGATTCTTTTAACCTTTGCTTAGATGGATTATCTAGAGTATTAGATAGATGTATTAATATAAACCTTATATTGAATTTCAAAAAATGCCACTTTATGGTAAAGCAAGGGATTGTATTGGGACATGTGGTATCTAATAATGGCATTTCTGTAGACCCAGCAAAGGTGAATGTTATTTCTAGTTTACCTTACCCCTCTTCTGTGAGGGAAGTCCGTTCATTCCTTGGCCATGCAGGTTTCTACAGGAGATTTATTAAGGACTTTAGTAAGGTGGCACTTCCCTTATCCAGATTACTACAAAAGGATATTGAGTTTGAGTTCAGTGAGGATTGCAAATAAGCATTTGATAAGCTAAAGACTGCTCTAACTCAAGCTCCAATTGTGAGAGGACCCGACTGGAGCCAGCCATTTGAAATCATGTGCGATGCTTCCAACCATGCAGTAGGAGCAGCACTGGCTCAGCGTGAAGGTAAAAATCCTTTTGTTATTGCCTATGCGTCTAAGACTTTAGAAACTGCCCAGTCCAATTATACCACTACTGAGAAAGAGCTACTTGCTATTGTTTTTGCTCTGGATAAATTCCGGGCTTATTTACTTGGTACTAGAGTAGTAGTGTATTCGGACCATGCAGCTCTAAAGTATCTAGTGGCTAAAAGGAATTCAAACCAAGACTTATACGTTGGATACTGCTGTTACAAGAGTTTGATTTAGAAATCAAGGATAGGAGTGGTAATCAAAATTTAGTTGCAGACCACTTGAGTCGCCTTGAACATATTAAGGATGATTCTACTCCTATAGATGATAATTTTCCTTTTGACAACCTACAAGCAGTATCTGAAGTAGTCCCTTGGTATGCACCTATTGCTAATTATTTAGTTAGCCGCACATTTCCTCCACATTTTTCTAAACATCAAAGAGACAAGCTGAAAAGCGAGTCTAAATATTATATATAGGATGACCCATATTTATGGAGATGTGGCACTAACCAGATAATTAGACGTTGTGTACCTCAATCAGAATTCCAGTCCATTTTAGAGGTCTGTCACTCATCTGAGAGTGGAGGACATTTTGGCCCTCAACAAACAGCTAGAAAGATCTTAGACTGTGGATTCTGGTGGCCTACTCTTTTTAGAGATGCTGCTGAGTTTTGTAAATCTTGTCACCCATGCCAGAAATTTGGTAACATATCCAAGAGGGATGCGATGCCTCAACAATATATGCTTTTCTGTGAAATTTTTTATATTTGGGGCATTGACTTCATGGGTCCATTTCCAAATTCTAGTGGATATTTTTATATATTATTAGCTGTAGATTATGTTTCCAAATGGGTGGAAGCAATTCCTACCCGCACTGATGATGCTAACTCTGTTGTTTCCTTTGTGAGAAACCATATTATATGCCGCTTTGGATCACCACGAGCGATCGTGAGCGATCAAGGCACCCATTTTTGTAACAGGAGACTAACAGGATTGATGAAGAAGCATGGGATAATCCATAAAGTTGCAACAGCTTACCATTCCAAACTAATGGGCAAGCCGAGGTGTCAAACAGAGAAATTAAACGTATCTTGCAAAAGATAGTAAAGTCTCACAGAAAAGACTGGAGCACCAGACTACAAGATGCACTGTGGGCATATAGAACAGCATACAAGACACCCATTGGGATGAGTCCCTTCCGCTTAGTTTATGGAAAAGCATGTCATCTCCCAGTTGAAATCGAACACAAAGCCTTCTGGGCAGTTAAAGAGTGCAACATGGGGATTGAGAATGCTGGAGCTGAAAGAAAGTTACAACTGCAGGAACTGGAGAACCTTCGCCTAGAAGCTTATGAGAACTCCAGAATATACAAGGAAAAGATGAAAGCTGTGCATGATCAAAACATCAAGAAGAGAGAGTTCCAACCTGGAGATTTTGTTCTCCTTTACAAATCTCGACTGAGGCTCATGCCCGGCAAGTTGAGATCAAAATGGGAAGGTCCATACAGAATAGAGAAGGCTGAACCGTATGGAGTTTATCACCTAAGCCATCCTTTAAGTTCTGAACTTATTAAGGTTAATGGACACCGTCTGAAGCTATACCATGGTGAGAAGGTGCAGAAGAGCAAGGAGCTTGAGATCTTCCGCCTGGAAGATCCCTACATAGCAACAGATTGAGCTAGTGGAGCGTCCAACTTATGGACGTTAAAGCAAAGTGCTTGGTGGGAGACAACCCACCGCGGTATGATCGTTCTTTTCTTTACTTTTAGATTTTCTTCTTTAAATAACTATTCTCTTTATTAGTGCTTTCGTGCTCTTTCAATTACATGTCTTTATCTTTCTAAAAAAAAAATTTCGTCGCACGACGCGATCGCACAAGCGACGCGTCCGCGTGGCAGGGGGAGTGAAGAAAAATAAAAATGAACAGAAAGTTTCGCAGGAGCAGCGCTGGAGTCGTGCCAAAGGCACAATTTACTCCACGCGACCGCGTCGCATGAAAATCATGGCCTCCCACGCGACCGCGTACTCCACGCGGCCGTGTGCCCTGCATTTTCGACATAAAAGGGTGCACAATGCTATATTGTGCGAGAGTGGTGCTGGATTGGTGCTGGAAGCACAATCCTGGTCACGCGACCGCGTCACCGATGCGGCCGCGTCAATTAATTTCTGATGCACACTCACGCGATCACATGACCCACGCGATCGCGTCACCTTAATTTGGCAATTGAATTATATTGAACAGAGAGTTGCGCTGGAGCGAGGCTGCACTCGCGCCAGTAGCACAACGTAGGTCACGCGACCGCGTGACAGACGCGATCGCCCCCCTTTCTGACGCGCATCCACGCGAATGCGTGCCTTCCGCGGCCGCGTCGCATGCGCCGCACAGCTCAACCCAATAAGCCAACTTATCTTATCTTTCTCTTCTCCAAACCCTACTTTTTCTTTTCCCCACTTCTTTCTTCTTTCTCCCTTTCCCCTTCTACCTCACCTTTCACTTTCTCTCCCTCTCACCACCATTAACAAGGTTTTACCTTCTTCTTCCTTCTTCTCTTTTCTATCATTCTTATTATAGTATGTATATATATTATTATTTTCTTTTTCTTTTCACATCTTTATTTTTCCTTCTTCTTCTTTTACATGGTGTTAGAAACCTTTTGAGTCATCATTCCTCATTATATGCTTGTGGATTATTGCAAATTGTTTGACAATTATTTTTCTCCTATTTAAGGGATTGCTTGCATGTTCAATTCCATACTTTTTATATCTTGTTTACCATGCATTCCATGTATTTGTGAAAAAGCCCATATAGCACTATGCACTTTTCTACTACTCTGCAATGCTTGCTTTTCACAAATTCCCTTTCATATTTTATTATTTAAATTTAATTGTCAATACAACCGTGATAGTTAGTTTGTTACAAATGGTAACCTAACTTGGACATTGAATGTTTGATATATGCTACTCATGCCTTTGCCTGCATGCCAATAAACCTCTTGCATTCCATTGTCCTACATGCATTTGCTATATTTCCATTTTGAGCTTTTCATATGTAATCCGGACCATGTGTTCATGCCATTTATCTTTATTGTGCATTGACTATCACTTACAATACCCTCTTCCTTGCTCTATCTCTATGAATTTAATTTTCTTTCTCTTCCCTTCTTTCAGGATGGCCACCAAGAAAGGACAAGAGAAAGCTACTTCCAAACCATCAGCAAGAAGAGGAATTAAAAGAGCATTAGTGGCAGAGCCTTCTTCAACCGCAGTCAAGCCCTCAACAAAAAGAGTTAAGAGGATAATAAAGGTTGACGACAAAGAGAAAGCCTTTCCAGCAAAGGACACTGAGCGATTTCCCAATCGCTACTGTGAGCAGATGTTCCCTATCCTAGCAGAAAGGAACTATAACAATGAATACCTTCTCATCCTCCCGCCCAATATTGCCACCTTTGTTGAGCCACAAATTGAGCGAAGACAATGGGGTTTCCTATGGAGACAGCCAAGGCAGGTCAATCTTTCTTGGGTAGTTGAGTTATACTCCAACTTCTATATACCAACCCTGCAGTCTATTTATGTCCGGCAGAAGCAAGTCCCCATTACAGAAGAGGCCACTCAGCAAGTTCTGAGTCTTTCCCCTATTCCAGAAGGAATGGACGCTTTTCAAGAAGCCACCCTTCAGCGCCAGAGATACCAATTTGACTGGGACTCCATTCTCAAAGTCATTGCTTTACCTGGCAGCCGTTGGATCTACGGATACCACCGCAACCGCCCTAAGGGAATCTTAGCTTCCGCACTTACCTTGGAGGCTCGCGTATGGGCACAGATCATGTCCCATTACGTCTTTCCAAGCACTCATGAGTCCTCCTTCACTGCGGACATGGCTGTTCTACTATTGTGCATCCTTATAGAGCAACCTCTGAATCTCTCAAGACACATCCGGCATGCTGCATGCTATGGAGCATGTACAAATCGCGGGCAACTTACCTTTCCCCGCCTTGGTCTCAAATCTTGTCTCCACAGCCGGAGTCTCCTGCAGAGCTGGGGACACCAAAGTCATGCTTTCACGGGATGATCAATATGTCCCTAATGGGAAATACCTCAGACTTTCAGCAGCCACTACAAGCCAGCCTACTGAGCCGGTTGAAGATATTCCTTCTTCAACACCACAAGCATCTACTACTGAGAAAGTGCTCCAGCAGATACTTGAAAAGTTGGATCGGTATGAACAAAAAGCAAAGATGAGAGAGCGTCGTAACGAGCGCCAATTCAAATACCTCAAGGAGCTACTCAAGGGACGCTTCAGAGACTCAGACACCCCGGACTCCACTTCTTTTACCAGCACCGGGAGCCATACTGGTCCCGACTGTGGAGATACTGCCACCAGCCCACCCCTGTTCCTGACAGATGGCACCGAGGACGGTGCAAAGCCTTAAGTGTGGGGAGGTCGGTCAGTACCTGACTTCCGGAGGTAAATTCTCTTCTCTGACACCAATAATTAGGATATTTTAGTTAGATTTTTCTTCTTTTATAGAATAGAATAAATTGCATAGGTTAGGATAGTTGCATGCATGTTCTACTTGATTGAAAAGACAATAAGTTTCTTTTAAAAAAATCTATCTTTGGAACAAAATTTCACTAATTTTTTTTCAAGTTTTTATGATAAATCTGCTTGAGTTGTATTTGGAACATGATGTTTGAGCTAAAGAACACACAACCTGTGAAAGATTTGAGCCTTTATGTATGGTTACACTATTTAACCATAATTATTTTATTCTTGTGTGTTTACTTCTCTATGATTGTAATCTATATTTGTTTATCTTATATGTCCAATATTTATTATATTTACATGCTTGCACATGATTGAGGCCATTATTTGTTTAAACTCACTTATCCAAATCAAGCCTACCCTTTTCAATTACCCTTGTTAACCACTTTGAGCTTTTAAAACCCCATTTGTTCTATATTTCACCCACAATTACTAACCTTAAGCTGAAAAACATAATTGCATATCCCAAATTGAATCTTTGGTTAGCTTAAGATAGAATTGTGTGTGCCTAGTTAAGTCTGGGAAATTGTGGGAACAGAAGTTTGTTAAGGGAATGTGTCATGAAAATTTTAAAGGAAATTTGGATACCCCACTCATGTGAAAATATAAAAATGGAAAAATCTATGTGGCATTGATAAGGCTTTATTTATTCAAAAAAATATAAAAAAA